>NW_025960501.1:0-41388 GCF_023159225.1 Perognathus longimembris pacificus
AGCTACTGCTTTTCTTAATCTCAGTGGAGATATTTAGTGATAAATAGCTACGTATGCAGCATGTTCATGTCGTTCCTAAATGAGCTTTTATCTCTCTCCCCTCACCACGAATCAGATTCTTCTGAGGAGTTCCCAGTACATTATCCTTTCCCCTGTGTAATTACCTTAAAAAGCTCCAGCTGTTTTTATTCTCAGAAGCGATAATCCCTGATATACAACTGCCTACCCCCTTCGTAAGTTCAGGTCCTAACTGAGCTTTTTTCTCTGTTCCTCACCACAATCCAGATTCTTTTGGGAGTTACCAGTACAGTAACCATACCAGGAAGTTCTTAATTTATTAAGGTACTGCTTTTCTTAATCTCAGTGGAGATATTTACTGAAAAACAGCTACCTACGCAGCATGTTCCTGTCGTTCCTAAATGAGCTTTTTTCTCTGTTCCCTCACCACAATCCAGATTCTTTTGGGAGTTACCAGTACAGTATCCATACCAGGAAGTACTTGATTTGTTAAGCTACTGCTTTTCTTAATCTCAGTGGAGATATTTACTGATAAACAGCTACGTATGCAGCATTTTCATGTCGTTCCTAAATGAGATTTTATCTCTCTCCCCCACCACAAATCAGATTCTTCTGAGGAGTTCCAGTACATTATCCTTTCCCTGTGTAATTACCTTAACAAGCTCCAGCTGTTTTTATTCTCAGAAGGTTTACTCCCTGATATACAGCTGCCTACCCCCTTCGTAAGTGCAGGTCCTAAATGAGCTTTATTCTCTGTTCCCTCACCACAATCCACATTCTTTTGGGGAGTTACCAGTACAGTAACCATACCAGGAAATAGTTAATTATTAAGCTACTGCTTTTCTTAATCTCAGTGGAGATATTTAGTGATAAACAGCTACCTACGCAGCATGTTCATGTCGTTCCTAAATGAGCTTTTATCTCTCTCCCCTCACGACAAATCAGATTCTTCTGAGGAGTTCCGAGGACATTATCCTTTCCCCTGTGTAATTACCTTAACAAGCTCCAGCTGTTTTTATTCTCAGAAAGTTTACTCCCTGATATACAGCTGCCTACCTCCTTCGTAAAGTGCAGGTCCTAAATGAGCTTTTTTCTCTGTTCCCTCACAAAAATCCAGATTCTTTTGGGGAGTTACCAGTACAGTAACCATACCCAGGAAAGTACTTAATTTATTAAGCTACTGCTTTTCTTAATCTCAGTGGAGATATTTACTGATAAGCAGCTACCTACGCAGCGTGTTCATGTCGTTCCTAAATGAGCTCTTTTCTCTGTTCCCTCACCACAATCCAGATTCTTTTGGGAGTTACCAGTACAGTATCCATACCAGGAAGTACTTAATTTATTAATCTACTGCTTTTCTTCATCTCAGTGGAGATATTTACTGATTATCAGCTACGTATGCAGCATGTTCATTTCGTTCCTAAATGAGCTTTTATCTCTCTCCTCTCACCCACGAATCAGATTCTTCTGAGGAGTTCCCAGTACATTATCCTTTCCCCTGTGTAATTACCTTAACAAGCTCCAGCTGTTTTTATTCTCAGAAGCGATACTCCCTGATATACAGCTGCCTACCCCCTTCGTAAGTGCAGGTCCTAAATGAGCTTTTTTCTCTGTTCCCTCACCACAATCCCGATTCTTTTGGGAGTTACCAGTACAGTAACCATACCAGGATGTACTTAATTTATTAAGCTACTGCTTTTCTTATTCTCAGTGGAGATATTTAGTGATAAACCGCTACCTACGCAGCATGTTCATGTCGTTCCTAAATGAGATTTTATCTCTCTCCCCTCACCACAAATCAGATTCTTCTGAGGAGTACCCAGTACATTATCCTTTCCCCTGTGTAATTACCTTAACAAGCTCCAGCTGTTTTTATTCTCAGAAGGTTTACTCCCTGATATACAGCTGCCTACCCCCTTCGTAAGTGCAGGTCCTAAGTGAGCTTTTTTCTCTGTTCCCTCACCACAATCCAGATTCTTTTGGGGAGTTACCAGTACAGTAACCATACAAGGAAGTACTTAATTTATTAAGCTACTGCTTTTCTTAATCTCAGTGGAGATATTTACTGATAAACAGCTACCTACGCAGCATGTTCATGTCGTTCCTAAATGAGCTTTTATCTCTCTCCCTTCACCACAAATCAGATTCTTCTGAGGAGTTCCCCGTACATTATCCTTTCCCCTGTGTAATTACCTTAACAAGCTCCAGCTGTTTTTATTCTCAGAAGGTTTACTCCCTGATATACAGCTGCCTACCACCTTCGTAAGTGCAGGTCCTTAATGAGCTTTTTTCTCTGTTCCCTCACCACAATCCACATTCTTTTGGGGAGTTACCAGTACAGTAACCATACCAGGAAGTACTTAATTTGTTAAGCTACTGCTTTTCTTAATCTCATTGGAGATATTTACTGATAAACAGCTACCTACGCAGCATGTTCATGTCGTTCCTAAATGAGCTTTATCTCTCTCCCCTCACCACAAATCAGATTCCTCTGAGGAGTTCCCAGTACATTATCCTTTCCCCTGTGTAATTACCTTAACAAGCTCCAGCTGTTTTTATTCTCAGAGGTTTACTCCCTGATATACAGCTGCCTACCCCCTTCGTAAGTGCAGGTCCTAAATGAGCTTTTTTCTCTGTTCCCTCACCACAATCCAGATTCTTTTGGGGAGTTATCAGTACAGTAACCATACCAGGAAGTACTTAATTTATTAAGCTACTGCTTTTCTTAATCTCAGTGGAGATATTTACTGATAAACAGCTACCTACGCAGCATGTTCATGTCGTTCCTAAATGAGCTTTTATCTCTCTCCCCTCACCACAAATCAGATTCTTCTGAGGAGTTCCCAGTACATTATCCTTTCCCCTGTGTAATTACCTTAAAAGCTCCAGCTGTTTTTATTCTCAGAAGGTTTACTCCCTGATATACAGCTGCCTACCCCCTTCGTAAGTGCAGGTCCTAAATGAGCTTTTTTCTCTGTTCCCTCACAAAAATCCAGATTCTTTTGGGGAGTTACCAGTAAAGTAACCATACCAGGAAGTACTTAATTTATTAAGGTACTGCTTTTCTTAATCTCAGTGGAGATATTTACTGATAAACAGCTACTACGCAGCATGTTCATGTCGTTCCTAAATAAGCTTTTATCTCTCCCCTCACCACAAATCAGATTCTTCTGAGGAGTTCCCAGTACATTATCCTTTCCTGTGTGTAATTACCTTAACAAGCTCCAGCTGTTTTATTCTCAGCCCTGATATACAGCTGCCTACCCCCTTCGTAAGTGCAGGTCCTAAATGAGCTTTTTTCTCTGTTCCCTCACCACAACCAGATTCTTTGGGGAGTTACCAGTACAGTAACCATACCAGGAAGTACTTAATTTATTAAGTTACTGCTTTTCTTAATCTCAGTGGAGATATTTACTGATAAACTGCTACCTACGCAACATATTCATGTCGTTCCTAAATGAGCATTTTTCTCTCTCCCATCACCAAAAATCAGACTCTTCTGAGGAGTTCCCAGGACATTATCCTTTCCCCTGTGTAATTGCCTTAACAAGCTCCAGCTGTTTGTATTCTCAGAAGGTTTACTCCCTGATATACAGCTGCTACCCCCTTCGTAAGTGCAGGTCCTAAATGAGCTTTTTTTCTCTGTTCCCTCACCACAATCCAGATTCTTTTGGGAGTTACCAGTACAGTAATCATACCAGGAAGTACTTAATTTATTAAGCTACTGCTTTTCTGAATCTCAGTGGAGATATTTACTGATAAACACCTTCCTACGCAGCATGTTCATGTCGTTCCTAAATGAGCTTTTATCTCTCTCCCCTCACCACGAATCAGATTCTTCTGAGGAGTTCCCAGTACATTATCCTTTCCCCTGTGTAATAACCTTAACAAGCTCCAGCTGTTTTTATTCTCAGAAGGTATACTCCCTGATATACAGCTGCCTACCCCCTTCGTAAGTGCAGGTCCTAAATGAGCTTTTTTCCTCTGTTCCCTCACCACAATCCAGATTCTTTTGTGGTGTTAGCAGTACAGTAAACATACCAGGAAGTACTTAATTTATTAAGCTACTGCTTTTCTTAATCACAGTGGAGATATTTACTGATAAACAGCTACGTATGCAGCATTTTCATGTCGTTCCTAAATGAGCTTTTATCTCTCTCCCCTCACCACGAATCAGATTCTTCTGAGGAGTTCCCAGTACATTATCCTTTCCCCTGTGTAATAACCTTAACAAGCTCCAGCTGTTTTTATTCTCAGAAGGTTTATTCCCTGATATACTGCTGCCTACCATCTTCGTAAGTGCCGGTCCTAAATGAGCTTTTTTCTCTGTTCCCTCACCACAATCCACATTCTTTTGGGGAGTTACCAGTACAGTAACCATACCAGGAAGTACTTAATTTATTAAGCTACTGCTTTTCTTAATCTCAGTGGAGATATTTACTGATAAACAGCTACCTACGCAGCATGTTCATGTCGTTCCTAAATGAGCTTTTTCTCTGTTCCCTCACCACAATCCAGATTCTTTTGGGGAGTTACCAGTACAGTATCCATACCAGGAAGTACTTAATTTATTAAGCTACTGCTTTTCTTCATCTAAGTGGAGATATTTACTGTTAAACAGCTAAGTATGCAGCATGTTCATGTCGTTCCTACATGAGATTTTTTCTCTCTCCCCTCACCACAAATCAGATTCTTCTGAGGAGTTCCCAGTACATTATCCTTTCCCCTGTGTAATTACCTTAACAAGCTCCAGCTGTTTTTATTCTCAGAAGCTTTACTCCCTGATATACAGCTGCCTACCCCCTTCGTAAGTGCAGGTCCTAAATGAGCTTATTCTCTGTTCCCTCACCACAATCCACATTCTTTTGGGAGTTACCAGTACAGTAACCATACCAGGAAGTACTTAATTTATTAAGCTACTGCTTTTCTTAATCTCAGTGGAGATATTTAGTGATAAACAGCTACCTACGCAGCATGTTCATGTCGTTCCTAAATGAGCTTTTATCTCTCTCCCCTCACGACAAATCAGATTCTTCTGAGGAGTTCCCAGGACATTATCCTCTCCCTGTGTAACTACCTTAACAAGCTCCAGCTGTTTTTATTCTCAGAAGGTTTACTCCCTGATATACAGCTGCCTACCCCCTTTGTAAGTGCAGGTCATAAATGAGCTTTTTTCTCTGTTCCCTCACAAAAATCGAGATTCTTTTGGGGAGTTACCAGTACAGTAACCATACCAGGAAGTACTTAATTTATTAAGCTACTGCTTTTCTTAATCTCAGTGGAGATATTTACTGATAAGCAGCTACCTACGCAGCATGTTCATGTCGTTCCTAAATGAGCTTTTTTCTCTGTTCCCTCACCACAATCCAGATTCTTTTGGGGAGTTACCAGTACAGTATCCATACCAGGAAGTACTTAATTTATTAAGCTACTGCTTTTCTTAATCTCAGTGGAGATATTTACTGATAAATAGCTACGTATGCAGCATGTTCATGTCGTTCCTAAATGAGCTTTTATCTCTCTCCCCTCACCACGAATCAGATTCTTCTGAGGAGTTCCCAGTACATTATCCTTTCCCCTGTGTAATTACCTTAAAAAGCTCCAGCTGTTTTTATTCTCAGAAGCGATAATCCCTGATATACAACTGCCTACCCCCTTCGTAAGTTCAGGTCCTAACTGAGCTTTTTTCTCTGTTCCCTCACCACAATCCAGATTCTTTTGGGGAGTTACCAGTACAGTAACCATACCAGGAAGTTCTTAATTTATTAAGGTACTGCTTTTCTTAATCTCAGTGGAGATATTTACTGAAAAACAGCTACCTACGCAGCATGTTCATGTCGTTCCTAAATGAGCTTTTTTCTCTGTTCCCTCACCACAATCCAGATTCTTTTGGGGAGTTACCAGTACAGTATCCATACCAGGAAGTACTTGATTTGTTAAGCTACTGCTTTTCTTAATCTCAGTGGAGATATTTACTGATAAACAGCTACGTATGCAGCATTTTCATGTCGTTCCTAAATGAGATTTTATCTCTCTCCCCCCACCACAAATCAGATTCTTCTGAGGAGTTCCCAGTACATTATCCTTTCCCTGTGTAATTACCTTAACAAGCTCCAGCTGTTTTTATTCTCAGAAGGTTTACTCCCTGATATACAGCTGCCTACCCCCTTCGTAAGTGCAGGTCCTAAATGAGCTTTATTCTCTGTTCCCTCACCACAATCCACATTCTTTTGGGGAGTTACCAGTACAGTAACCATACCAGGAAATAGTTAATTTATTAAGCTACTGCTTTTCTTAATCTCAGTGGAGATATTTAGTGATAAACAGCTACCTACGCAGCATGTTCATGTCGTTCCTAAATGAGCTTTTATCTCTCTCCCCTCACGACAAATCAGATTCTTCTGAGGAGTTCCGAGGACATTATCCTTTCCCCTGTGTAATTACCTTAACAAGCTCCAGCTGTTTTTATTCTCAGAAAGTTTACTCCCTGATATACAGCTGCCTACCTCCTTCGTATGTGCAGGTCCTAAATGAGCTTTTTTCTCTGTTCCCTCACAAAAATCCAGATTCTTTTGGGGAGTTACCAGTACAGTAACCATACCAGGAAGTACTTAATTTATTAAGCTACTGCTTTTCTTAATCTCAGTGGAGATATTTACTGATAAGCAGCTACCTACGCAGCGTGTTCATGTCGTTCCTAAATGAGCTCTTTTCTCTGTTCCCTCACCACAATCCAGATTCTTTTGGGAGTTACCAGTACAGTATCCATACCAGGAAGTACTTAATTTATTAATCTACTGCTTTTCTTCATCTCAGTGGAGATTATTTACTGATTATCAGCTACGTATGCAGCATGTTCATTTCGTTCCTAATGAGCTTTTATCTCTCTCCTCTCACCACGAATCAGATTCTTCTGAGGAGTTCCAGTACATTATCCTTTCCCCTGTGTAATTACCTTAACAAGCTCCAGCTGTTTTTATTCTCAGAAGCGATACTCCCTGATATACAGCTGCCTACCCCCTTCGTAAGTGCAGGTCCTAAATGAGCTTTTTTCTCTGTTCCCTCACCACAATCCCGATTCTTTTGGGGAGTTACCTGTACAGTAACCATACCAGGATGTACTTAATTTATTAAGCTACTGCTTTTCTTATTCTCAGTGGAGATATTTAGTGATAAACCGCTACCTACGCAGCATGTTCATGTCGTTCCTAAATGAGATTTTATCTCTCTCCCCTCACCACAAATCAGATTCTTCTGAGGAGTACCCAGTACATTATCCTTTCCCCTGTGTAATTACCTTAACAAGCTCCAGCTGTTTTTATTCTCAGAAGGTTTACTCCTGATATACAGCTGCCTACCCCCTTCGTAAGTGCAGGTCCTAAGTGAGCTTTTTTCTCTGTTCCCTCACCACAATCCAGATTCTTTTGGGAGTTACCAGTACAGTAACCATACAAGGAAGTACTTAATTTATTAAGCTACTGCTTTTCTTAATCTCAGTGGAGATATTTACTGATAAACAGCTACCTACGCAGCATGTTCATGTCGTTCCTAAATGAGCTTTTATCTCTCTCCCTTCACCACAAATCAGATTCTTCTGAGGAGTTCCCCGTACATTATCCTTTCCCCTGTGTAATTACCTTAACAAGCTCCAGCTGTTTTTATTCTCAGAAGGTTTACTCCCTGATATACAGCTGCCTACCACCTTCGTAAGTGCAGGTCCTAAATGAGCTTTTTTCTCTGTTCCCTCACCACAATCCACATTCTTTTGGGAGTTACCAGTACAGTAACCATACCAGGAAGTACTTAATTTGTTAAGCTACTGCTTTTCTTAATCTCATTGGAGATATTTACTGATAAACAGCTACCTACGCAGCATGTTCATGTCGTTCCTAAATGAGCTTTTATCTCTCTCCCCTCACCACAAATCAGATTCCTCTGAGGAGTTCCCAGTACATTATCCTTTCCCCTGTGTAATTACCTTAACAAGCTCCAGCTGTTTTTATTCTCAGAAGGTTTACTCCCTGATATACAGCTGCCTACCCCCTTCGTAAGTGCAGGTCCTAAATGAGCTTTTTTCTCTGTTCCCTCACCACAATCCAGATTCTTTTTGGGAGTTATCAGTACAGTAACCATACCAGGAAGTACTTAATTTATTAAGCTACTGCTTTTCTTAATCTCAGTGGAGATATTTACTGATAAACAGCTACCTACGCAGCATGTTCATGTCGTTCCTAAATGAGCTTTTATCTCTCTCCCCTCACCACAAATCAGATTCTTCTGAGGAGTTCCCAGTACATTATCCTTTCCCCTGTGTAATTACCTTAAAAAGCTCCAGCTGTTTTTATTCTCAGAAGGTTTACTCCCTGATATACAGCTGCCTACCCCCTTCGTAAGTGCAGGTCCTAATGAGCTTTTTTCTCTGTTCCCTCACAAAAATCCAGATTCTTTTGGGAGTTACCAGTAAAGTAACCATACCAGGAAGTACTTAATTTATTAAGGTACTGCTTTTCTTAATCTCAGTGGAGATATTTACTGATAAACAGCTACCTACGCAGCATGTTCATGTCGTTCCTAAATAAGCTTTTATCTCTCTCCCCTCACCACAAATCAGATTCTTCTGAGGAGTTCCCAGTACATTATCCTTTCCTGTGTGTAATTACCTTAACAAGCTCCAGCTGTTTTTATTCTCAGCCCTGATATACAGCTGCCTACCCCCTTCGTAAGTGCAGGTCCTAAATGAGCTTTTTTCTCTGTTCCTCACCACAACCAGATTCTTTGGGGAGTTACCAGTACAGTAACCATACCAGGAAGTACTTAATTTATTAAGTTACTGCTTTTCTTAATCTCAGTGGAGATATTTACTGATAAACTGCTACCTACGCAACATATTCATGTCGTTCCTAAATGAGCATTTTTCTCTCTCCCATCACCAAAAATCAGACTCTTCTGAGGAGTTCCCAGGACATTATCCTTTCCCCTGTGTAATTGCCTTAACAAGCTCCAGCTGTTTGTATTCTCAGAAGGTTTACTCCCTGATATACAGCTGCCTACCCCTTCGTAAGTGCAGGTCCTAAATGAGCTTTTTTCTCTGTTCCCTCACCACAATCCAGATTCTTTTGGGGAGTTACCAGTACAGTAATCATACCAGGAAGTACTTAATTTATTAAGCTACTGCTTTTCTGAATCTCAGTGGAGATATTTACTGATAAACACCTTCCTACGCAGCATGTTCATGTCGTTCCTAAATGAGCTTTTATCTCTCTCCCCTCACCACGAATCAGATTCTTCTGAGGAGTTCCCAGTACATTATCCTTTCCCCTGTGTAATAACCTTAACAAGCTCCAGCTGTTTTTATTCTCAGAAGGTATACTCCCTGATATACAGCTGCCTACCCCCTTCGTAAGTGCAGGTCCTAAATGAGCTTTTTTCTCTGTTCCCTCACCACAATCCAGATTCTTTTGTGGTGTTAGCAGTACAGTAAACATACCAGGAAGTACTCTAATTTATTAAGCTACTGCTTTTCTTAATCACAGTGGAGATATTTACTGATAAACAGCTACGTATGCAGCATTTTCATGTCGTTCCTAAATGAGCTTTTTATCTCTCTCCCCTCACCACGAATCAGATTCTTCTGAGGAGTTCCCAGTACATTATCCTTTCCCCTGTGTAATAACCTTAACAAGCTCCAGCTGTTTTTATTCTCAGAAGGTTTATTCCCTGATATACAGCTGCCTACCATCTTCGTAAGTGCCGGTCCTAAATGAGCTTTTTTCTCTGTTCCCTCACCACAATCCACATTCTTTTGGGGAGTTACCAGTACAGTAACCATACCAGGAAGTACTTAATTTATTAAGCTACTGCTTTTCTTAATCTCAGTGGAGATATTTACTGATAAACAGCTACCTACGCAGCATGTTCATGTCGTTCCTAAATGAGCTTTTTTCTCTGTTCCCTCACCACAATCCAGATTCTTTTGGGAGTACCAGTACAGTATCCATACCAGGAAGTACTTAATTTATTAAGCTACTGCTTTTCTTCATCTAAGTGGAGATATTTACTGTTAAACAGCTAAGTATGCAGCATGTTCATGTCGTTCCTACATGAGATTTTTTCTCTCTCCCCTCACCACAAATCAGATTCTTCTGAGGAGTTCCCAGTACATTATCCTTTCCCCTGTGTAATTACTTAACAAGCTCCAGCTGTTTTTATTCTCAGAAGCTTTACTCCCTGATATACAGCTGCCTACCCCCTTCGTAAGTGCCAGGTCCTAAATGAGCTTTATTCTCTGTTCCCTCACCACAATCCACATTCTTTTGGGGAGTTACCAGTACAGTAACCATACCAGAAAGTACTTAATTTATTAAGCTACTGCTTTTCTTAATCTCAGTGGAGATATTTAGTGATAAACAGCTACCTACGCAGCATGTTCATGTCGTTCCTAAATGAGCTTTTATCTCTCTCCCCTCACGACAAATCAGATTCTTCTGAGGAGTTCCCAGGACATTATCCTCTCCCCCTGTGTAACTACCTTAACAAGCTCCAGCTGTTTTTATTCTCAGAAGGTTTACTCCCTGATATACAGCTGCCTACCCCCTTTGTAAGTGCAGGTCATAAATGAGCTTTTTTCTCTGTTCCCTCACAAAAATCGAGATTCTTTTGGGGAGTTACCAGTACAGTAACCATACCAGGAAGTACTTAATTTATTAAGCTACTGCTTTTCTTAATCTCAGTGGAGATATTTACTGATAAGCAGCTACCTACGCAGCATGTTCATGTCGTTCCTAAATGAGCTTTTTTCTCTGTTCCCTCACCACAATCCAGATTCTTTTGGGGAGTTACCAGTACAGTATCCATACCAGGAAGTACTTAATTTATTAAGCTACTGCTTTTCTTAATCTCAGTGGAGATATTTACTGATAAATAGCTACGTATGCAGCATGTTCATGTCGTTCCTAAATGAGCTTTTATCTCTCTCCCCTCACCACGAATCAGATTCTTCTGAGGAGTTCCAGTACATTATCCTTTCCCCTGTGTAATTACCTTAAAAAGCTCCAGCTGTTTTTATTCTCAGAAGCGATAATCCCTGATATACAACTGCCTACCCCCTTCGTAAGTTCAGGTCCTAACTGAGCTTTTTTCTCTGTTCCCTCACCACAATCCAGATTCTTTGGGGAGTTACCAGTACAGTACCATACCAGGAAGTTCTTAATTTATTAAGGTACTGCTTTTCTTAATCTCAGTGGAGATATTTACTGAAAAAACAGCTACCTACGCAGCATGTTCATGTCGTTCCTAAATGAGCTTTTTTCTCTGTTCCCTCACCACAATCCAGATTCTTTTGGGGAGTTACCAGTACAGTATCCATACCAGGAAGTACTTGATTTGTTAAGCTACTGCTTTTCTTAATCTCAGTGGAGATATTTACTGATAAACAGCTACGTATGCAGCATTTTCATGTCGTTCCTAAATGAGATTTTATCTCTCTCCCCCCACCACAAATCAGATTCTTCTGAGGAGTTCCCAGTACATTATCCTTTCCCCTGTGTAATTACCTAACAAGCTCCAGCTGTTTTTATTCTCAGAAGGTTTACTCCCTGATATACAGCTGCCTACCCCCTTCGTAAGTGCAGGTCCTAAATGAGCTTTATTCTCTGTTCCCTCACCACAATCCACATTCTTTTGGGGAGTTACCAGTACAGTAACCATACCAGGAAATAGTTAATTTATTAAGCTACTGCTTTTCTTAATCTCAGTGGAGATATTTAGTGATAAACAGCTACCTACGCAGCATGTTCATGTCGTTCCTAAATGAGCTTTTATCTCTCTCCCCTCACGACAAATCAGATTCTTCTGAGGAGTTCCGAGGGACAATATCCTTTCCCCTGTGTAATTACCTTAACAAGCTCCAGCTGTTTTTATTCTCAGAAAGTTTACTCCCTGATATACAGCTGCCTACCTCCTTCGTAAGTGCAGGTCCTAAATGAGCTTTTTTCTCTGTTCCCTCACAAAAATCCAGATTCTTTTGGGGAGTTACCAGTACAGTAACCATACCAGGAAGTACTTAATTTATTAAGCTACTGCTTTTCTTAATCTCAGTGGAGATATTTACTGATAAGCAGCTACCTACGCAGCGTGTTCATGTCGTTCCTAAATGAGCTCTTTTCTCTGTTCCCTCACCACAATCCAGATTCTTTTGGGAGTTACCAGTACAGTATCCATACCAGGAAGTACTTAATTTATTAATCTACTGCTTTTCTTCATCTCAGTGGAGATATTTTACTGATTATCAGCTACGTATGCAGCATGTTCATTTCGTTCCTAAATGAGCTTTTATCTCTCTCCTCTCACCACGAATCAGATTCTTCTGAGGAGTTCCCAGTACATTATCCATTCCCCTGTGTAATTACCTTAACAAGCTCCAGCTGTTTTTATTCTCAGAAGCGATACTCCCTGATATACAGCTGCCTACCCCCTTCGTAAGTGCAGGTCCTAAATGAGCTTTTTTCTCTGTTCCCTCACCACAATCCCGATTCTTTTGGGGAGTTACCAGTACAGTAACCATACCAGGATGTACTTAATTTATTAAGCTACTGCTTTTCTTATTCTCAGTGGAGATATTTAGTGATAAACCGCTACCTACGCAGCATGTTCATGTCGTTCCTAAATGAGATTTTATCTCTCTCCCCTCACCACAAATCAGATTCTTCTGAGGAGTACCCAGTACATTATCCTTTCCCCTGTGTAATTACCTTAACAAGCTCCAGCTGTTTTTATTCTCAGAAGGTTTACTCCCTGATATACAGCTGCCTACCCCCTTCGTAAGTGCAGGTCCTAAGTGAGCTTTTTTCTCTGTTCCCTCACCACAATCCAGATTCTTTTTGGGAGTTACCAGTACAGTAACCATACAAGGAAGTACTTAATTTATTAAGCTACTGCTTTTCTTAATCTCAGTGGAGATATTTACTGATAAACAGCTACCTACGCAGCATGTTCATGTCGTTCCTAAATGAGCTTTTATCTCTCTCCCTTCACCACAAATCAGATTCTTCTGAGGAGTTCCCCGTACATTATCCTTTCCCCTGTGTAATTACCTTAACAAGCTCCAGCTGTTTTTATTCTCAGAAGGTTTACTCCCTGATATACAGCTGCCTACCACCTTCGTAAGTGCAGGTCCTAAATGAGCTTTTTTCTCTGTTCCCTCACCACAATCCACATTCTTTTGGGAGTTACCAGTACAGTAACCATACCAGGAAGTACTTAATTTGTTAAGCTACTGCTTTTCTTAATCTCATTGGAGATATTTACTGATAAACAGCTACCTACGCAGCATGTTCATGTCGTTCCTAAATGAGCTTTTATCTCTCTCCCCTCACCACAAATCAGATTCCTCTGAGGAGTTCCCAGTACATTATCCTTTCCCCTGTGTAATTACCTTAACAAGCTCCAGCTGTTTTTATTCTCAGAAGCGATACTCCCTGATATACAGCTGCCTACCCCCTTCGTAAGTGCAGGTCCTAAATGATCTTTTTTCTCTGTTCCCTCACCACAATCCAGATTCTTTCGGGGAGTTACCAGTACAGTAACCATACAAGGAAGTACTTAATTTATTAAGCTACTGCTTTTCTTAATCTCAGTGGAGATATTTACTGATAAACAGCTACCTACGCAGCATGTACATGTCGTTCTAAATGAGCTTTTATCTCTCTCCCCTCACCACAAATCAGATTCTTCTGAGGAGTTCCCCGTACATTATCCTTTCCCCTGTGTAATTACCTTAACAAGCTCCAGCTGTTTTTATTCTCAGAAGGTTTACTCCCTGATATACAGCTGCCTACCCCCTTCGTAAGTGCAGGTCCAAAATGAGCTTTTCTCTCTGTTCCCTCACCACAATCCAGATTCTTTTCGGGAGTTACCAGTACAGTATCCATAGCAGGAAGTACTTAATTTATTAAGCTACAGCTTTTCTTAATCTCAGTGGAGATATTTACTGATAAGCAGCTAGGTACGCAGCATGTTCATGTCGTTCCTAAATAAGCTTTTATCTCTCTCCCCTCACCACAAATCAGATTCTTCTGAGGAGTTCCCAGTACATTATCCTTTCCCTGTGTAATTACCTTAACAAGGTCCAGCTGTTTTTATTCTCAGAAGGTTTACTCCCTGATATACAGCTGCCTACCCCCTTCGTAAGTGCAGGTCCTAAATGAGCTTTTTTCTCTGTTCCATCACCACAATCCAGATTCTTTTGGGGAGTTACCAGTAGAGTAACCATACCAGGAAGTACTTAATTTATTAAGCTACTGCTTTTCTTAATCTCAGTTTAGATATTTACTGATAAACAGCTACCTACGCAGCATGTTCATGTCGTTCCTAAATGAGCTTTTATCTCTCTCCCTTCACCACAAATCAGATTCTTGTGAGGAGTTCCCCGTACATTATCCCTTCCCCTGTGTAATTACCTTAACAAGCTCCAGCTGTTTTTATTCTCACAAGGTTTACTCCCTGATATACAGCTGCCTACCCCCTCGTAAGTGCAGGTCCTAAATGAGCTTTTTTCTCTGTTCCTCACCACAATCCAGATTCTTTTGGGGAGTTACCAGTACAGTAACCATACAAGGAAGTACTTAATTTATTAAGCTACTGCTTTTCTTAATCTCATTGGAGATATTTACTGATAAACAGCTACCTACGCAGCATGTACATGTCGTTTCTAAATGAGTTTTTATCTCTCTCCCTTCACCACAAATCAGATTCTTCTGAGGAGTTCCCCGTACATTATCCTTTCCCCGTGTAATTACCTTAACAAGTCCCAGCTGTTTTTATTCTCAGAAGGTTTACTCCTGATATACAGCTGCCTACCCCCTTCGTAAGTGCAGGTCCTATATGAGCCTTTTTCTCTGTTCCCTCACCACAATCCAGATTCTTTTGGGGAGTTACCAGTACAGTAACCATACCAGGAAGTACTTAATGTATTAAGCTACTGCTTTTCTTAATCTTAGTGGATATATTTACTGATAAACAGCTACGTACGCAGCATGTTCATGTCGTTCCTAAATGAGCTTTTATCTCTCTCCCCTGACCACAAATCAGATTCTTCTGAGGAATTCCCAGTACATTATCCTTTCCCCTGTGTAATTACCTTAACAAGCTCCAGCTGTTTTTATTCTCAGAAGGTTTACTCCCTGATATACAGCTGCCTACCCCCTTCGTAAGTGCAGGTCCTAAATGAGCTTTTTTCTCTGTTCCCTCACCACAATCCAGATTCTTTTGGGGACTTACCACTACAGGAACCATTCCAGGAAGTACTTAATTTATTAAGCTACTGCTTTTCTTAATTTCAGGTGAGATATTTACTGATTAACAGCTACCTACACAGCATGTTCATGTCGTTCCTAAATGAGCTTTTATCTCTCTCCCCTCACCACAAATCAGATTCTTCTGAGGAGTTCCCAGTACATTATCCTTTCCCCTGTCTAATTACCTTAACAAGCACCAGCTGTTTTTATTCTCAGAAGCGATACTCCCTGATATACAGCTGCCTACCCCCTTCGTAAGTGCAGGTCCTAAATGAGCTTTTTTCTCTGTTCTCTCACCACAATCCAGAAATCTTTTGGGGATTTACCAGTACAGTAACCAAACCAGGAAGTACTTAATTTATTAAGCTACTCCTTTTCTTAATCTCAGTGGATATATTTACTGATAAACAGCTACCTACGCAGCATGTTCATGTCGTTCCTAAATGAGCTTTTATCTCTCTCCCCCTCACCACAATCAGATTCTTCTGAGGAGTTCCCAGTACATTATCCTTTCCCCTGTGTAATTATCTTACCAAGCTCCAGCTGTTTTTATTCTCAGAAGGTTTACTCCCTGATATACAGCTGCCTACCCCTTCGTAAGTGCAGGTTTAAATGAGCTTTTTTCTCTGTTCCCTCACCACAATCCAGATTCTTTTGGGGAGTTACCAGTACAGTAACCATACAGGAAGTACTTAATTTATTAAGCTACTGCTTTTCTTAATCTCAGTGGAGATATTTACTGATAAACAGCTGCCTACGCAGCATGTTCATGTCGTCCCTAAATGAGCTTTTATCTCTCTCCCCTCACCACAAATCAGATTCTTCTGAGGAGTTCCCAGTACTTTATCCTTTCCTCTGTGTAATTACCTTAACAAGCTCCAGCTGTTTTTATACTCAGAAGGTTTACTCCCTGATATACAGCTGCCTACCCCCTTCGTAAGTGCAGGTCCTAAATGAGCTTTATTCTCTGTTCCCTCACCACAATCCAGATTCTTTTGGGGAGTTACCAGTACAGTAACCATAGCAGGAAGTACTTAATTTATTAAGCTACTGCTTTTCTTAATCTCTGTGGAGATATTTAGTGATAAACAGTTACCTACGCAGCAGGTTCATGTCGTCCTAAATGAGCTTTTATCTCTCTCCCCTCACCACAAATCAGATTCTTCTGAGGCGTTCCCAGTACAATATCCTTTCCCCTGTGTAATTACCTTAACAAGCTCCAGCTGTTTTTATTCTCAGAAGGTTTACTCCCTGATATACAGTTGCCTACCCCCTTCGTAAGTGCAGGTCCTAAATGAGCTTTTTTCTCTGTTCCCTCACAAAAATCCAGATTCTTTTGGGGAGTTACCACTACAGTAACCATACCAGGAAGTACTTAATTTATTAAGCTACTGCTTTTATTAATCTCAGTGGAGATATTTACTGCTAAACAGCTACCTATGCAGCATGTTCATGTCGTTCCTAAATGAGCTTTTTTCTCTGTTACCTCACCACAATCCAGATTCTTTTGGGGAGTTACCAGTACAGTATCCATACCAGGAAGCACTTAATTTATTAAGCTACTGCTTTTCTTAATCTCAGTGGAGATATTTACTGATAAACAGCTATGTATGCAGCATGTTCATGTCGTTCCTAAATGAGCTTTTATCTCTCTCCCCCACCACAAATCAGATACTTCTGAGGAGTTCTCAGTACATTATCCTTTCCCCTGTGTAATTACCTTAACAAGCTCAAGCTTTTTTTATCTCAGAAGGTTTACTCACTGATAAAAAACTGCCTACCCCCTTCGTAAGTGCAGGTCTTAAATGAGCTTTTTTCTCTGTTCCCTCACCACAATCCAGATTCATTTTTGGAGTTACCAGTACTGTAACCATATCAGGAAGTACTTAATTTATTAAGCTACTGCTTTTCTTAATCTCAGTGGAGATATTTACTGATAAACAGCTACCTAGGCAGCACGTTCATGTCGTTCCTAAATGAGCTTTTATCTCTCTCCCCTCACCACAAATCAGATTCTTCTGAGGAGTTCTCAGTACATTATCCTTTCCCCTGTGTAATTACCTTAACAAGCTCAGGCTGTTTTTATTCTCAGAAGGTTTACTCCCTGATATACACCTGCCTACCCCCTTCGTAAGTGCAGGACCTAAATGAGCTTTTATCTCAGTTCCCTCACCACAATCCAGATTCATTTGGGGAGTTACCAGTACAGTAACCATACCAGGAAGTACTTAACTTATTAAGCTACTGCTTTTCTTAATCTCAGTGGAGATATTTACTGATAAACAGCTACCTATGCAGCATGTTCATGTTGTTCCTAAATGAGCTTTTATCTCTCTCCCTCACCACAAATCAGATTCTTCTGAGGAGTTCCCAGTACATTATCCTTTCCCCTGTGTAATTACCTTAACAAGCTCCAGCTGCTTTTATTTTCAGAAGGTTTAGTCCCTGAATATACAACTGCCTTCCCCTTCGTAAGTGCAGGTCCTAATGAGCTTTTGTCTCTGTTCCCTCACCACAATCCAGATTCTTTTGGGGAATTACCAGTACAGTAACCATACCAGGAAGTACTTAATTTATTAAGCTACTGCTTTTCTTAATCTCAGTGGAGATATTTACTGATAAACAGCTACCTACGCAGCATATACATGTCGTTCCTAAATGAGCTTTTTTCTCTGTTCCTTCACCACAATCCAGATGCTTTTGGGGAGTTACCAGTACAGTATCCATACCAGGAAGTACTTAATTTATTACGCTACATCTTTTCTTAATCGCAGTGGAGATATTTACTGATAAACAGCTACGTATGCAGCATGTTCATGTCGTTCCTAAATGAACTTTTATCCTCTCCCCTAACCAGAAATCAGATTCTTCTGAGGAGTTCCCAGTACATTATCCCTTTACCCTGTGTAATTACCTTAACAAGCTCCAGCTGTTTTTATTCTCAGAAGGTTTACTCCCTGATATACAGCTGCCTACCCCCTTCGTAAGTGCAGATCCTAAATGAGCTTTTTTCTCTGTTCCCTCACCACAATCCAGATTCTTTTGGGAGTTACCAGTACAGTATCCATACCAGGAAGTACTTAATTTATTATGCTACTGCTTTTCTTAAGCTCAGTGGAGATATTTACTGATAAACAGCCACGTATGCAGCATGTTCATGTCGTTCCTAAATGAGCTTTTATCTCTCTCCCCCACCACAAATCAGATACTTCTGAGGAGTTCCCAGTACATTATCCTTTCCCCTGTGTAATTACCTTAACAAGCACAAGCTTTTTTTATTCTCAGAAGGTTTACTCACTGATATACAACTGCCTACCCCCTTCGTAAGTGCAGGTCTTAAATGAGCTTTTTTCTCAGTTACCTCACCACAATCCAGATTCATTTTTGGAGTTACCAGTACAGTAACCATATCAGGAATTACTTAATTTATTAAGCTACTGCTTTTCTTAATCTCAGTGGAGATATTTACTGATAAACAGCTACCTAGGCAGCACGTTCATGTCGTTCCTAAAGGAGCTTTTATCTCTCTCCCCTCACCACAAATCAGATTCTTATGAGGAGTTCCCAGTACATTATCCTTTCCCCTGTGTAATTACCTTAACAAGCTCAGGCTGTTTTTATTCTCAGAAGGTTTACTCCCTGATATACAGCTGCCTACCCCCTTCGTAAGTGCAGTCCTAAATGAGCTTTTTTCTCTGTTCCCTCACCACAATCCAGATTCTTTTGGGGAGTTACCAGTACAGTATCATACCAGGAAGTACTTAATTTATTACGCTACTGCTTTTCTTAATCTCAGTGGAGATATTTACTGATAAACAGCTACCTAAGCAGCATGTTCATGTCGTTCCTAAATGAGCTTTTATCTCTCTCCCCTCACCACAAATCAGATTCTTCTGAGGAGTTTCCAGTACCTTATTCCTTTCCCCTGTGTAATTACCTTAACAAGCTCCAGCTGTTTTTATTCTCAGAAGGTTTACTCCCTGATATACAGCTGCCTACCCCCTTCGTAAGTGCAGGTCCTAAATGAGCTTTTTTCTCTGTTCCCTCACCACAATCCAGATTCTTTTGGGGAGTTACCAGTACAGTAACCATACCAAGAAGTACTTAATTTATTTAGCTACTGATTTTCTTAATCTCAGTGGTGATATTTACTGATAAACAGCTACCTACGCAGCATGTTCATGTCGTTCCTAAATGAGCTTCTATCTCCTCTCCCCTCACCACAAATCAGATTCTTCTGAGGAGTTCCCAGTACCTTATCTTTTCCCCCTGTGTAATTACCTTACAAGCTCCAGCTGTTTTTATTCTCAGAAGGGTTCTCCCTGATATACATATGCCTACCCCTTCGTAAGTGCAGGTCCTAAATGAGCTTTTTTCTCTGTTCCCTCACCACAATCCAGATTCTTTTGGGGAGTTACCAGTACAGTAACCATACAGGAAGTACTTAATTTATTACGCTACTGCTTTTCTTAATCTCAGTGGAGATATTTACTGATAAACAGCTACCTACGCAGCATGTTCATGTCGTTCCTAAATGAGCTTTTAACTCTCTCCCCTCACCACAAATCAGATTCTTCTGAGGAGTTCCCAGTACATTATCCTTTCCCCTGTGTAATTACCTTAACAAGCTCCAGCTGTTTTTATTCTCAGAAGTTTTTTTTTTTTTTTTTTTTTTTTTTTTGGCCAGTCCTGGGCCTTGGACTCAGGGCCTGAGCACTGTCCCTGGCTTCTTCCCGCTCAAGGCTAGCGCTCTGCCACTTGAGCCACAGCGCCGCTTCTGGCCGTTTTCTGTATATGTGGTGCTGGGAATCGACCTAGGGCCTCGTGTATCCGAGGCAGGCACTCTTGCCACTAGGCTATATCCCAGCCCCCTCTCAGAAGTTTTATTCCCTGATATACAGCTGCCTACCCCCTTCGTAGGTGCAGGTCTTAAATGAGCTTTTTTCTCTGTTCCCTAACCACAATCCAGATTCTTTTGGGGAGTTACCAGTACAGTAACCATACCAGGAAGTACTTAATCTTATTAAGCTACTGCATTTCTTAATCTCAGTGGAGATATTTACTGATAACAGCTACCTAGGCAGCATATACATGTCGTTCCTAAATGAGCTTTTATCTCTCTCCCCTCACCACAAATCAGATTCTTCTGAGGAGTTCCCAGTACTTTATCCGTTTCCCCTGTGTAATTACCTTAACAAGCTCCAGCTGTTTTTATTCTCAGAAGGTTTACTCCCTGATATACAGCTGCCTACCCCCTTCGTAAGTGCAGGTCCTAATGAGCTTTTTTTCTCTGTTCCCTCACCACAATCCAGATTCTTTTGGGAGTTACCAGTACAGTAACCATACCAGGAAGTACTTAATTTATTAAGCTACTGCTTTCTTAATCTCAGTGGAGATATTTACTGATGAAACAGCTACCTACGCAGCATATACATGTCGTTCCTAATGAGCTTTTTTCTCTGTTCCTTCACCACAATCCAGATGCTATTGGGGAGTTACCAGTACAGTATCCATACCAGGAAGTACTTATTTATTACGCTACTTCTTTTCTTAATCGCAGTGGAGATATTTACTGATAAACAGCTACGTATGCAGCATGTTCATGTCGTTCCTAAATGAACTTTTATCCCTCTCCCCCTAACCAGAAATCAGATTCTTCTGAGGAGTTCCCAGTACATTATCCTTTACCCTGTGTAATTACCTTAACAAGCTCCAGCTGTTTTTTATCCTCAGAAGGTTTACTCCCTGATATACAGCTGCCTACCCCCTTCGTAAGTGCAGATCCTAAATGAGCTTTTTTCTCTGTTCCCTCACCACAATCCAGATTCTTTTGGGGAGTTACCAGTACAGTATCCATACCAGGAAGTACTTAATTTATTATGCTACTGCTTTTCTTAAGCTCAGTGGAGATATTTACTGATAAACAGCTACCTACGCAGCATGTTCATGTCGTTCCTAAATGAGCTTTTTTCTCTGTTCCCTCAACACAAACCAGATTCATTTGGGGAGTACCAGTACAGTAACCATACAAGGAAGTACTTATAATTATTAAGCTACTGCTTTTCTTAATCTCAGTGATGATATTTACTGATAAACAGCTACCTATGCAGAATGTTCATGTCGTTCCTAAATGAGCTTTTATCTCTCTCCCCTCACCACAAATCAGATTCTTCTGAGGAGTTCCAGTACATTATCCTTTCCCCCTGTGTAATTACCTTTTCAAGCTCCAGCTGTTTTTATTCTCAGAAGGTTTTACTCCCTGATATACAGCTGCCTACCCCCCTTCGTAAGTGCAGGTCCTAAATGAGCTTTTTTCTCTGTTCCCCTCACCACAATCCAGATTCATTTGGGGAGTTACCAGTACAGTAACCATACCAGGAAGTACTTAATTTATTAAGCTACTGCTTTTCTTAATCTCAGTGGAGATATTTACTGATAAACAGCTACCTACGCAGCATGTTCATGTCGTTCCTAAATGAGCTTTTATCTCTCTCCGCTCACCACAAATCAGATTCTTCTGAGGAGTTCCCAGTACATTATCCTTTCCCCTGTGTAATTACCTTAACAAGCTCCAGCTGTTTTTATTCTCAGAAGGTTTACTCCCTGATATACAGCTGCCTACCCCCTTCGTATGTGCAGGTCCTAAACCAGCTTTTTTCTCTGTTCCCTCACCACAATCCAGGTTCTTTTGGGGGGTTACCTGTACAGTAACCATACAAGGAAGTACTTAATTTATTAAGCTACTGCTTTTCTTAATCTCAGTGGAGATATTTACTGATAAACAGCTACCTACGCAGCATGTTCACGTCGTTCCTAAATGAGCTTTTATCTCTCACCACTCACCACAAATCAGATTCTTCTGAGGAGTTCCCAGTACTTTATCCTTTCCCCCTGTGTAATTACCTTAACAAGCCTCCAGCTGTTTTTATTCTCAGAAGGTTTACTCCCTGATATACATCTGCCTACCCCCTTTGTAAGTGCAGGTCCTAAATGAGCTTTTTTTCTCTGTTCCCTCACCACAATCTAGATTATTTGGGGAGTTTCCAGTACAGTAACCATACCAGGAAGTACTTAATTTATTAAGCTACTGATTTTCTTAATCTCAGTGGAGATATTTACTGATAAACAGCTACCTAAGCAGCATGTTGATGTCGTTCCTAATGATCTTTTATCTCTCTCCCCTCACCACAAATCAGATTCCTTCTGAGGAGTTCCCAGTACATTATCCTTTCCCCTGTGTAATTACCTTAACAAGCTCCAGCTGTTTTTATTCTCAGAAAGGTTTACTCCCTGATATACAGCTGCCTACCCCTTCGTAAGTGCAGTTCCTAAAATGAGCTTTTTTTCTCTGTTCCCTCACCACAATCCAGATTCGTTTGGGGAGTTACCAGTACAGTAACCATGCCAGGAAGTACTTAATTTATTAAGCTACTGCTTTTCTTAATCTCAGTGGAGATATTTACTGATAAACAGCTACCTACGCAGCATGTTCATGTCGTTCCTAAATGAGCTTTTATGTCTCTCCCCTCACGACAAATCAGATTCTTCTGAGGAGTTCCCAGTACATTATCCTTTCCCCTGTGTAATTACCTTAACAAGCTCCAGCTGTTTTTATTCTCAGAAGGTTAACTCCCTGATATACAGCTGCCTATACCCTTCGTATGTGCAGGTGCTAAACCAGCTTTTTTCTCTGTTCCCTCACCACAATCCAGGTTCTTTTGGGGAGTTACTAGTACAGTAACCATACCAGGAAGTACTTAATTTATTAAGCTACTGCTTTTCTTAATCTCAGTGGAGATATTTACTGATAAAACAGCTACCTACGCAGCATGTTCATGTCGTTCCTAAATGAGCTTTTTTCTCTGTTCCCTCCAACACAAACCAGATTCATTTGGGGAGTACCAGTACAGTAACCATACAAGGAAGTACTTAATTTATTAAGCTACTGCTTTTCTTAATCTCAGTGATGATATTTACTGATAAACAGCTACCTATGCAGAATGTTCATGTCGTTCCTAAATGAGCTTTTATCTCTCTCCCCTCACCACAAATCAGATTCTTCTGAGGAGTTCCCAGTACATTATCCTTTCCCCTGTGTAATTACCTTTTCAAGCTCCAGCTGTTTTTATTCTCAGAAGGTTTACTCCCTGATATACAGCTGCCTACCCCCTTCGTAAGTGCAGTCCTAAATGAGCTTTTTTCTCTGTTCCCTCACCACAATCCAGATTCATTTGGGGAGTTACCAGTACAGTAACCATACCAGGAAGTACTTAATTTATTAAAGCTACTGCTTTTCTTAATCTCAGTGGAGATATTTACTGATAAACAGCTACCTACGCAGCATGTTCATGTCGTTCCTAAATGAGCTTTTATCTCTCTCCGCTCACCACAAATCAGATTCTTCTGAGGAGTTCCCAGTACATTATCCTTTCCCCTGTGTAATTACCTTAACAAGCTCCAGCTGTTTTTATTCTCAGAAGGTTTACTCCCTGATATACAGCTGCCTACCCCCTTCGTATGTGCAGGTCCTAAACCAGCTTTTTTCTCTGTTCCCTCACCACAATCCAGGTTCTTTTGGGGGGTTACTAGTACAAGTAACCATACCAGGAAGTACTTAATTTATTAAGCTACTGCTTTTCTTAATCTCAGTGGAGATATTTACTGATAAACAGCTACCTACGCAGCATGTTCAGGTCGTTCCTAAATGAGCTTTTTTCTCTGTTCCCTCAACACAATCCAGATTCATTTGGGGAGTTACCAGTACAGTAACCATACAAGGAAGTACTTAATTTATTAAGCTACTGCTTTTCTTAATCTCAGTGGAGATATTTACTGATAAACAGCTACCTATGCAGCATGTTCATGTCGTTCCCTAAAATGAGCTTTTATCTCTCTCCCCCTCACCAAAATCAGATTCTTCTGAGGAGTTCCCAGTACATTATCCTTTCCCCTGTGTAATTACCTTAACAAGCTCCAGCTGTTTTTATTCTCAGAAGGTTTACTCCCTGATATACAGCTGCCTACCCCCTTCGTAAGTGCAGGTCCTAAATGAGCTTTTTTCTCTGTTCCCTCACCACAATCCAGATTCATTTGGGGAGTTACCAGTACAGTAACCATACCAGGAAGTACTTAATTTATTAAGCTACTGCTTTTCTTAATCTCAGTGGAGATATTTACGGATAAACAGCTACCTACGCAGCATGTTCATGTCGTTCCTAAATGAGCTTTTATCTCTCTCCGCTGACCACAAATCAGATTCTTCTGAGGAGTTCCCAGTACATTATCCTTTCCCCTGTGTAATTACCTTAACAAGCTCCAGCTGTTTTTATTCTCAGAAGATTTACTCCCTGATATACAGCTGCCTACCCCCTTCGTAAGTGCAGGTCCTAAACCAGCTTTTCTCTCTGTTCCCTCACCACAATCCAGGTTCTTTTGGGGAGTTACTAGTACAGTAACCATACCAGGAAGTACTTAATTTATTAAGCTACTGTTTTTCTTAATCTCAGTGGAGATATTAACTGATAAACAGCTACCTACGCAGCATGTTCATGTCGTTACTAAATGAGCTTTTATCTCTCTCCCCTCACCACAAATCAGATTCTTCTGAGGAGTTCCCAGTATATTATCCTTTCCCCTGTGTAATTACCTTAACAAGCTCCAGCAGTTTTTATTCTCAGAAGGTTTACTCCCTGATATACAGCTGCCTACCCCCTTCGTAAGTGCAGGTCCTAAACCAGCTTTTTTCTCTGTTCCCTCACCACAATCCAGGTTCTTTTGGGGAGTTACTAGTACAGTAACCATACCAGGAAGTACTTAATTTATTAAGCTACTGCTTTTCTTAATCTCATTGGAGATATTTACTGATAAACAGCTACCTACGCAGCATGTTCATGTCGTTCCTAAATGAGCTATTTTCTCTGTTCCCTCACCACAATCCAGATTATTTTGGGGAGTTACCAGTACAGTAACAATACAAGGAAGTACTTAATTTATTAAGCTACTGCTTTTCTTAATCTCAGTGGAGATATTTACTGATAAACAGCTACCTACGCAGCATGTTCACGTCGTTCCTAAATGAGCTTTTATCTCTCTCCCCTCACCACAAATCAGATTCTTCTGAGGAGTTCCCAGTACATTATCCTTTCCCCTGTGTAATTACCTTAACAAGCTCCCAGCTGTTTTTATTCTCAGAAGGTTTACTCCCTGATATACAGCTGCCTACCCCCTTCGTAAGTGCAGGTCCTAAATGAGCTTTTTTCTCTGTTCCCTCACCACAATTCAGATTCTTTTGTGGAGTTTCCAGTACAGTAACCAAACAGGAAGTACTTAATTTATTAAGCTACTGCTTTTCTTAATCTCAGTGGAGATATTTACTGATAAACAGCTACCTACGCAGCATGGTTCATGTCGTTCTAAATGAGCTTTTTTCTCTGTTTCCCTCACCACAATCCAGATTCTTTTGGGGAGTTATCAGTACAGTAACCCTACAAGGAAGTACTTAATTTATTAAGCTACTGCTTTTCTTAATCTCAGTGGATATATTTACTGATAAACAGCTACCTACGCAGCATGTTCACGTCGTTCCTAAATGAGCTTTTATCTCTCTCCCCCTCACCACAAATCAGATTCTTCTGAGGAGTTCCAGTACATTATCCTTTCCCCTGTGTAATTACCTTAACAAGCTCCAGCTGTTTTTATTCTCAGAAGGTTTACTCCCTGATATACAGCTGCCTACCCCCTTCGTAAGTGCAGGTCCTAAACCAGCTTTTTTCTCTGTTCCCTCACCACAATCCAGGTTCTTTTGGGGAGTTACTAGTACAGTAACCATACCAGGAAGTACTTAATTTATTAAGCTACTTGCTTTTCTTAATCTCAGTGGAGATATTTACTGATAAACAGCTACCTACGCAGCATGTTCATGTCGTTCCTAAATGAGCTTTTATCTTTCTCCCCTCACCACAAATCAGATTCTTCCGAGGAGTTCCCAGTACTTTATCCTTTCCCCTGTGTAATTACCTTAACAAGCTCCAGCTGTTTTTATTCTCAGAAGGTTTTACTCCCTGATATACAGCTGCCTACCCCCTTCGTAAGTTCAGGTCCCTAAATGAGCTTTTTTCTCTCTTCCCTCACCACAATTCAGATTCTTTTGTGGAGTTTCCAGTACAGTAACCATACCAGGAAGTACTTAATTTATTAAGCTACTTATTTTCTTAATCTCAGTGGAGATATTTATTGATAAACAGCTACCTAAGCAGCATGTTGATGTCGTTCCTAAATGATCTTTTATCTCTCTCCCCTCACCACAAATCAGATTCTTCTGAGGAGTTCCTAGTACACTTATCCTTTCCCCTGTGTAATTACCTTAACAAGCTCCAGCTCTTTTTATTCTCAGAAGGTTTACTCCCTGATATACACCTGCCTACCCCCTTCGTATGTGCAGGTCCTAAACCAGCTTTTTTCTCTGTTCCCTCACCACAATCCAGGTTCTTTTGGGGAGTTACTAGTACAGTAACCATACCAGGAAGTACTTAATTTATTAAGCTACTGCTTTTCTTAATCTCAGTGGAGATATTTACTGATAAACAGCTACCTACGCAGCATGTTCATGTCGTTCCTAAATGAGCTTTTTTTCTCTCTCCCCTCACCAAAATCCAGATTCTTTTGGGGAGTTACCAGTACAGTAACCATACTAGGAAGTACTTAATTTATTAAGATACTGCTTTTCTTATCTCAGTGGAGATATTTACTGATAAACAGCTACCCTACGCAGCATGTTCATGTCGTTCCTAAATGAGCTTTTATCTCTCTCCCCCTCACCACAAATCAGATTCTTCTGAGGAGTTCCCAGTACATATCCTTTCCCCTGTGTAATTACCTTAACAAGCTCCAGCTGTTTTTATTCTCAGAAGGTTTACTCCATGATATACAGCTGCCTACCCCCTTCGTAAGTGCAGGTCCTAAATGAGCTTTTTTCTCTGTTCCGTCACCACAATCCAGATTCATTTGGGGAGTTACCAGTACAGTAACCATACCAGGAAGTACTTAATTTATTAAGCTACTGCTTTTCTTAATTTCAGTGGAGATATTTACTGATAAACAGCTACCTACGCAGCATGTTCATGTCGTTCCTAATGAGCTTTTATCTCTCTCCGCTCACCACAAATCAGATTCTTCTGAGGGAGTTCCCAGTACATTATCCTTTCCCCTGTGTAATTACCTTAACAAGCTCCAGCTGTTTTTATTCTCAGAAGGTTTACTCCCTGATATACAGCTGCCTACCCCCTTCGTAAGTGCAGGTCCTAAACCAGCTTTTTTCTCTGTTCCCTCACCACAATCCAGATTCTTCTGGGGAGTTACCAGTACAGTACCCATACCAGGAAGTAAGTAATTTATTAAGCTACTGCCTTTCTTAATCTCATTGGAAATATTTATTGATAAACAGCTACCTACGCAGCATGTTCATGTCGTTCCTAAATGAGCTATAATCTCTCTCCACTCACCACATATCATATTCTTCTGAGGAGTTCCCAGTACATTATCCTTTCCCCTGTGTAATTACCTTAACAAGCTCCAGCTGTTTTTATTCTCAGAAGGTTTACTCCCTGATATACAGCTGCCTACCCCCTTCGTAAGTGCAGGTCCTAAATGACCTTTTTTCTCTGTTCCCTCACCACAATCCAGATTCTTTTGGGGAGTTACCAGTACAGTAACCATACCAGGAAGTACTTAATTTATTAAGCTACTGCTTTTCTTAATCTCAGTGGAGATATTTACTGATAAACAGCTACCTACGCAGCATATTCATGTCGTTCCTAAATGAGCTTTTTTCTCTGTTCCCTCACCACAATCCAGATTCTTTTGGGGAGTTACCAGTACAGTCACCATACAAGGAAGTACTTAATTTATTAAGCTACTGCTTTCCTTAATCTCAGTGGAGATATTTACTGATAAACAGCTACCTACGCAGCATGTTCATGTCGTTCCTAAATGAGCTTTTATCTCTCTCCCCCTCACCAAAAATCAGATTCTTCTGAGGAGTTCCCAGTACATTATCCTTTCCCCGTGTGTAATTACCTTAACAAGGTCCAGCTGTTTTTATTCTCAGGAGGTTTACTCCCTGATATACAGCTGCCCACCCCCTTCGTAAGTGCAGGTCCTAAATGAGCTTTTTTCTCTGTTCCCTCACCACAATCCAGATTCTTCTGGGGGAGTTACCAGTACAGTACCCATACCAGGAAGTAAGTAATTTATTAAGCTACTGCCTTTCTTAATCTCAGTGGAAATATTTATTGATAAACAGCTACCTACGCAGCATGTTCATGTCGTTCCTAAATGAGCTATAATCTCTCTCCACTCACCACATATCATATTCTTCTGAGGAGTTCCCAGTACATTATCCTTTCCCCTGTGTAATTACCTTAACAAGCTCCAGCTGTTTTTATTCTCAGAAGGTTTACTCCCTGATATACAGCTGCCTACCCCCCTTCGTAAGTGCAGGTCCCTAAATGACCTTTTTTCTCTGTTCCCTCACCACAATCCAGATTCTTTTGGGGAGTTACCAGTACAGTAACCATACCAGGAAGTACTTAATTTATTAAGCTACTGCTTTTCTTAATCTCAGTGGAGATATTTACTGATAAATCAGCTACCTACGCAGCATGTTCATGTCGTTCCTAAATGAGCTTTTATCTCTCTCCCGTCACCACAAATGAGATTCTTCTGAGGAGTTCCCAGTACATTATCCTTTCCCCTGTGTAATTACCTTAACAAGCTCCAGCTGTTTTTATTCTCAGAAGTTTACTCCCTGATATACAGCTGCCTACCCCCCCTTCGTAAGTGCAGGTCCTAAATGAGCTTTTTCTCTGTTCCCTCACCACAATCCAGATTCTTTTGGGGAGTTACCAGTACAGTAACCATACCAGGAAGTACTTAATTTATTAAGCTACTGCTTTTCTTAATCTCAGTGGAGATATTTACTGATAAACAGCTACCTACGCAGCATGTTCATGTCGTTCCTAAATGAGATTTTATTCTCTCTCCCCTCACCACAAATCAGATTCTTCTGAGGAGTTCCCAGTACATTATCCTTTCCCCTGTGTAATTACCTTAACAAGCTCCAGCTGTTTTTATTCTCAGAAGGTTTACTCGCTGATATACAGCTGCCTACCCCATTCGTAAGTGCAGGTCCTAAAAGAGCATTTTTTTCTCTGTTCCCTCACCACAATCCAGATTCTTTTGGGGAGGTACCAGTACAATAACCATAACAGGAAGTACTTAATTCATTAAGCTACTGCTTTTCTTAATCTCAGTGGAGATATTTACTGATAAACAGCTACATACGCAGCATGTTCATGTCGTTCCTAAATGAGCTTTTATCTCTCTCCCCTCACAACAAATCAGATTCTTCTCAGGAGTACCCAGTATATTATCCTTTCCCCTGTGTAATTACCCTTAACAAGCTCCAGCTGTTATTATTCACAGAAGGTTTACTCCCTGATATACAGCTGCCTATCCCCTTCGTAAGTGCAGGTCCTAAATGAGCTTTTTTCTCTGTTCCCCTCACCACAATCCAGATTCTTTTGGGGAGTTACCAGTACAGTAACCATACCAGGAAGTACTTAATTTATTAAGCTACTGCTTTCCTTAATCTCAGTGGAGATATTTACTGATAAACAGCTACCTACGCAGCATGTTCGTGTCGTCCTAAATGAGCTTTTATCTCTCTCCCCTCAACACAAACCAGATTCTTCTGAGGTGTTTCCAGTACATTATCCTTTCCCCTGTGTAATTACCTTAACAAGCTCCAGCTGTTTTTATTCTCAGAAGGTTTACTCCCTGATATACAGCTGCCTACCCCCTTCGTAAGTGCAGGTCCTAAATGAGCTTTTTTCTCTCTTCCCTCACCACAATCCAGATTCTTTTGGGGAGTTACCAGTACAGTAACCATACCAGGAAGTACTTAATTTATTAAGCTACTGCTTTACTTAATCTCAGTGGAGATATTTACTGATAAAACAGCTACCTACGCAGCATGTTCATGTCGTTCCTAAATGAGCTTTTATCTCTTTCCCCTCACCACAAATCAGATTCTTCTGAGGAGTTCCCAGTACATTATCCTTTCCCCCTGTGTAATTACCTTAACAAGCTCCAGCTGTTCCTATTCTCAGAAGGTTTACTCCCTGATATACAGCTGCCTACCCCCTTCGTATGTGCACGTCCTAAATGAGCTTTTTTCTCTGTTCCCTCACCCACAATCCAGATTCTTTTGGGGAGTTACCAATACAGTAACCATACTAGGAAGTACTTAATTTATTAAGCTACTGCTTTTCTTAATCTCAGTGGAGATATTTACTGATAAACAGCTACCTAAGCCGCATGGTCATGTCGTTCCTAAAAGAGCTTTTATCTCTCTCCCCCTCACCACAAATCAGATTCTTCTGAGGAGTTCCCAGTACATTATCCTTTCCCCAGTGTAATTACCATAACAAAGCTCCAGCTGTTCCTATTCTCAGAAGGTTTACTCCCTGATATACAGCTGCCTACCCCCTTCGTAGGTGCACGTCCTAAATGAGCTTTTTTCTCTGTTCCCTCACCACAAATCAGATTCTTCTGAGGAGTTCCCAGTACATTATCCTTCCCCTGTGTAATTAACTTAACAAGCTCCAGCTGTTTCTATTCTCAGAAAGTTTACTCCCTGATATACAGCTGCCTACCCCCCTTCGTAAGTAGAGGTCCTAAATGAGCTTTTTTCTCTGTTCCCTCACCACAATCCAGATTCTTTTGGGGAGTTACCAGTACAGTAACCCATACCAGGAAGTACTTAATTTATTAAGCTACTGCTTTTATTAATCTCAGTGGAGATATTTACTGATAAACAGCTACCTAAGCCGCATGGTCATGTCGTTCCTAAAAGAGTTCTTATCTCTCTCCCCTCACCACAAATCAGATTCTTCTGAGGAGTTCCCAGTACATTATCCTTTCCCCAGTGTAATTACCATAACAAGCTGCAGCTGTTCCTATTCTCAGAAGGTTTACTCCCTGATATACAGCTGCCTACCCCCTTCGTAGGTGCACGTCCTAAATGAGCTTTTTTCTCTGTTCCCTCACCACAATCCAGATTCTTTTGGGGAGTTACCCGTACAGTAACCATACCAGGAAGTCTTTAATTTATTAAGCTACTGCTTTTCTTAATCTCAGTGGAGATATTTACTGATAAACAGCTACCTACGCAGCATGTTCATGTCGTTCCTAAATGAGCTTATATCTCTCTCCCCTCACCAAAAATCAGATTCTTCTGAGGAGTTCCCAGTACATTATCCTTTCCCCTGTGTAATTACCTTAACAAGCGCCAGCTGTTTTTATTCTCAGAAGGTTTACTCCCTGATATACAGCTGCCTACCATCTTCGTAAGTGCAGGTCCTAAATGAGCTTTTTTCTCTGTTCCTTCATCACAATCCAGATTCTTTTGGGGAGTTACCAGTAGAGTAACCATACCAGGAAGTACTGAATTTATTAAGCTACTGCCTTTTCTTAATCTCAGTGGAGATATTTACTGATAAACAGCTACCTACGCAGCATGTTCATGTCGTTCCTAAATGAGCTTTTATCTCTCTCCCCTCACCACAAATCAGATTCTTCTGAGGAGTTCCCAGTACATTATCCTTTCCCCTGTGTAATTACCTTAACAAGCTCCAGCTCTTTTTATTCTCCGAAGGGTTACTCCCTGATATACAGCTGCCTACCCCCTTCCTAAGTGCAGGTCCTAAATGAGCTTTTTTCCTCTGTTCCCTCACCACAATACAGATTCTTTTGGGGAGTTACCAGTACAGTAACCATACCAGGAAGTACTTAATTTATTAAGATACTGCTTTTCTTAATCTCAGTGGAGATATTTTACTGATAAACAGCTACCTAAGCTGCATGTTCATGTCGTTCCTATATGAGCTTTTATCTCTCTCCCCTCACCACAAATCAGATTCTTCTGAGGTCTTCCCAGTACATTATCCTTTCCCCTGTGTAATTACCTTAACAAGCTCCAGCTGTTTTTATTCTCAGAAGGTTTACTCCCTGATATACTGCTGCCTACCCCCTTCGTAAGTGCAAATCCTAAATGAGGTTTTTTCTCTGATCCCTCAGCACAATCAGATTCTTTTGGGAGGTACCAGTACAGTAACCATACCAGGAAGTACTTAATTTATTAAGCTACTGCGTTTCTTAATCTCAGTGGAGATATTTACTGATAAACAGCTACCTACGCAGCATGTTCATGTCATTCCTAAATGAGCTTTTATCTCTCTCCCCTCACCACAAAATCAGATTCTTCTGAGGAGTTCGCAGTACATTATCCTTTCCCCTGTGTAATTACCTTAACAAGCTCCAGCTGTTTTTATTCTCAGAAGGTTTACTCCCTGATATACAGCTGCCTACCCCCCTTCGTAAGTGCAGGTCCTAAATGAGCTTTTTTCTCTTCCCTCACCACAACCCAGATTCTTTTGGGGACTTACCAGTACAGTAAACCATACCAGGAAGTACTTAATTTATTACGCTACTACTTTTCTTAATCTCAGTGGAGATATTTACTGATAAACAGCTACCTACGCAGCATGTTCATGTCGTTCCTAAATGAGCTTTTATCTCTCTCCCCTCACCACAAATCAGATTCTTCTGAGGAGTTCCCAGTACATTATCCTTTCCCCTTTGTAATTACCTTAAGAAGCTCCAGCTGTTTTTATTCTCAAAACGTTTACTCCCTGATATACAGCTGCCTACCCCCTTCGTAAGTGCAGGTCCTAAATGAGCTTTTTTTTTCTGTTCCCTCACCACAATCCAGATTCTTTGGGGAGTTACCAGTACAGTAACCATACAGGAAGTACTTTAATTTATTAAGCTACTGCTTTTCTTAATCTCAGTTTAGATATTTACTGATAAACACCTGCCTACGCAGCATGTTCATGTCGTTCCTAAATGAGCTTTTTTCTCTTCCCTCACCACAACCCAGATTCTTTTGGGGAGTTACCAGTACAGTAAACATACCAGGAAGTACTTAATTTTATCAAGCTACTGCTTTTCTTATCTCAGTGGAGATATTTACTGATAAACAGCAACCTACGCAGCATGTTCATGTCGTTCCTAAATGAGCTTTTATCTCTCTCCCACTCACCACAAATCAGATTCTTCTGAGGAGTTCCCAGTACATTATCCTTCCCCTGTGTAAATACCTTAACAAGGTCCAGCTGTTTTTATTCTCAGAAGGTTTACTCCCTGATATATAGCTGCCCTACCCCCCTTCGTAAGTGCAGGTCCTAAATGAGCTTTTTTCTCTGATCCCTCACCACAATCCAGATTCTTTTGGAGAGTTACCAGTAGAGTAACCATACCAGGAAGTACTTAATTTATTAAGCTACTGCTTTTCTTAATCTCAGTGGAGATATTTACTGATAAAACAGCTACCTACGCAGCATGTTCATGTCGTTCCTAAATGAGCTTTTATCTCTCTCCCCTCACCACAAATCAGATTCTTCTGAGGAGTTCAAAGTACATTATCCTTTCCCCTGTGTAATTAAATTAACAGGCTCCAGCTGTTTTTATTCTCAGAAGGTTTACCTCCCTGATATACAGCTGCCTACTCCCTTCGTAAGTGCAGGTCATAAATGAACTTTTTTCTCTGTTTCCTCACCACAATCCAGATTCTTTTGGGGAGTTACCAGTACAGTATCCATACCAGGAAGTACTTAATTTATTAAGCTACTGCTTTTCTTAATCTCAGTGGAGATATTTACTGATAAACAGCTACCTACGCAACATATTCATGTCGTTCCTAAATGAGCTTTTTTCTCTGTTCCCTCACCACAATCCAGATTCTTTTCGGGAGTTACCAGTACAGTATCCATACCAGGAAGTACTTAATTTATTAAGCTACTGCTTTTCTTAATCTCAGTGGAGATATTTACTGATAAACAGCTACCTATGCAGCATTTTCATGTCGTTCCTAAATGAGCTTTTATCTTTCTCCCCTCAAGACAAATCAGATTCTTCTGAGGAGTTCCCAGTACATTATCCTTTCCACTGTGTAATTACTTTTATAAGCTCCAGCTGTTTTTATTCTCAGAAGGTTTACTCCCCGATATACAGCTGCGTAGACTCTTCGAAATTGCAGGTCCTAAATGAGCTTTTTTCTCTGTTCCCTCACCACAATCCAGATTCTTTTGGGGAGTTACCAGTACAGTAACCATACCAGGAAGTACTTAATTTATTAAGCTACTGCTTTTTCTAATCTCAGTGGAGATATTTACTGATAAACAGCTACCTATGCAGCATGTTCATGTCGTTCTTAAATGAGCTTTTATCTCTCTCCCCTCACCACAAATCAGATTCTTCTGAGGAGTTCCCAGTACATTATTCTTTCCCCTGTGTAATTACCTTTACAAGCTCCAGCTGTTTATATTCTCAGAAGGTTTACTCCCTGATATACAGCTGCCTACCATCTTCGTAAGTGCAGGTCCTAAATGAGCTTTTTTCTCTGTTCCTTCACCACAATCCAGATTTCTTTTGGGGAGTTACCAGTAGCGTAACCATACCAGGAAGTACTGAATTTATTAAGCTACTGCTTTTCTTAATCTCAGTGGAGATATTTACTGATAAACAGCTACCTACGCAGCATGTTCATGTCGTTCCTAAATGAGCTTTTATCTCTCCTCCCCCTCACCACAAATCAGATTCTTCTGAGGAGTTCCCAGTACATTATCCTTTCCCCTGTGTAATTACCTTAACAAGCTCCAGCTCTTTTTATTCTCCGAAGGGTTACTCCCTGATATACAGCTGCCTACCCCCTTCCTAAGTGCAGGTCTTAAATGAGCTTTTTTCCTCTGTTCCCCTCACCACAATCCAGATTCTTTTGGGGAGGTTACCAGTACAGTAACCATACCAGGAAGTACTTAATTTATTAAGATACTGCTTTTCTTAATCTCAGTGGAGATATTTACTGATAAACAGCTACCTACGCAGCATGTTCATGTCGTTCCTAAATGAGCTTATATACTCTCTCCCCCCTCACCACAAATCAGATTCTTCTGAGGTCTTCCCAGTACATTATCCTTTCCCCTGTGTAATTACCTTAACAAGCTCCAGCTGTTTTTATTCTCAGAAGGTTTACCTCCCTGATATACTGCTGCTACCCCCTTCGTAAGTGCAAATCCTAAATGAGGTTTTTTCTCTGTTTCCCTCAGCACAATCCAGATTCTTTTGGGGAGGTACCAGTACAGTAACCATACCAGGAAGTACTTAATTTATTAAGCTACTGCTTTTCTTAATCTCAGTGGAGATAATTTACTGATAAACAGCTACCTACGCAGCATGTTCATGTCGTTCCTAAATGAGCTTTTATCTCTCTCCCCTCACCACAAATCAGATTCTTCTGAGGAGTTCGCAGTACATTATCCTTTCCCCTGTGTAATTACCTTAACAAGCTCCAGCTGTTTTTATTCTCAGAAGGTTTACTCCCTGATATACAGCTGCCTACCCCCTTCGTAAGTGCAGGACCTAAATGAGCTTTTTTCTCTTCCCTCACCACAACCCAGATTCTTTTGGGGAGTTACCAGTACAGTAACCATACCAGGAAGTACTTAATTTATTACGCTACTACTTTTCTTAATCTCAGTGGAGATATTTACTGATAAACAGCTACCTACGCAGCATGTACATGTCGTTCCTAAATGAGCTTTTATCTCTCTCCCCTCACCACAAATCAGATTCTTCTGAGGAGTTCCCAGTACATTATCCTTTCCCCTTTGTAATTACCTTAAGAAGCTCCAGCTGTTTTTATTCTCAGAACGTTTACTCCCTGATATAGAGCTGCCTACCCCCTTCGTAAGTGCAGGTCCTAAATGAGCTTTTTTTTCTGTTCCCTCACCACAATCCAGAATTCTTTTGGGGAGTTACCAGTACAGTAACCATACCAGGAAGTACTTAATTTATTAAGCTACTGCTTTTCTTAATCGCAGTTTAGATATTTACTGATAAACACCTACCTACGCAGCATGTTCATGTCGTTCCTAAATGAGCTTTTTTTCTCTTCCCTCACCACAACCCAGATTCTTTTGGGGAGTTACCAGTACAGTAAACATACCAGGAAGTACTTAATTTATCAAGCTACTGCTTTTCTTAATCTCAGTGGAGATATTTACTGATAAACAGCAACCTACGCAGCATGTTCATGTCGTTCCTAAATGAGCTTTTATCTCTCTCCACTCACCACAAATCAGATTCTTCTGAGGAGTTCCCAGTACATTATCCTTTCCCCTGTGTAAATACCTTAACAAGGTCCAGCTGTTTTTATTCTCAGAAGGTTTACTCCCTGATATATAGCTGCCTACCCCCTTCGTAAGTGCAGGTCCTAAATGAGCTTTTTTCTCTGTTCCCTCACCACAATCCAGATTCTTTTGGAGAGTTACCAGTAGAGTAACCATACCAGGAAGTACTTAATTATTAAGCTACTGCTTTTCTTAATCTCAGTGGAGATATTTACTGATAAACAGCTAGCTACGCAGCAATGTTCAATTTCGTTCCTAAATGAGCATTTATCTCTCTCTCCCCTCACCACAAATCAGATTCTTCTGAGGAGTTCAAAGTACATTATCCTTTCCCCCTGTGTAATTAAATTAACAGGCTCCAGCTGTTTTTATTCTCAGAAGGTTTACTCCCTGATATACAGCTGCCTACTCCCTTCGTAAGTGCAGGTCATAAATGAACTTTTTTCTCTGTTTCCTCACCACAATCCAGATTCTTTTGGGGAGTTACCAGTACAGTATCCATACCACGAAGCACTTAATTTATTAAGCTACTGCTTTTCTAATCTCAGTGGAGATATTTACTGATAAACAGCTACCTACGCAACATATTCATGTCGTTCCTAAATGAGCTTTTTTCTCTGTTCCCTCACCACAATCCAGATTCTTTTCGGGAGTTACCAGTACAGTATCCATACCAGGAAGTACTTAATTTATTAAGCTACTGCTTTTCTTAATCTCAGTGGAGATATTTACTGATAAACAGCTACCTATGCAGCATTTTCATGTCGTTCCTAAATGAGCTTTTATCTTTCTCCCCTCAAGACAAATCAGATTCTTCTGAGGAGTTCCCAGTACATTATCCTTTCCACTGTGTAATTACTTTTATAAGCTCCAGCTGTTTTTATTCTCAGAAGGTTTACTCCCCGATATACAGCTGCGTAGACTCTTCGAAATTGCAGGTCCTAAATGAGCTTTTTTCTCTGTTCCCTCACCACAATCCAGATTCTTTTGGGGAGTTACCAATACAGTAACCATACCAGGAAGTACTTAATTTATTAAGCTACTGCTTTTCTTAATCTCAGTGGAGATATTTACTGATAAACAGCTACCTATGCAGCATGTTCATGTCGTTCTTAAATGAGCTTTTATCTCTCTCCCCTCACCACAAATCAGATTCTTCTGAGGAGTTCCCAGTACATTATTCTTTCCCCTGTGTAATTACCTTTACAAGCTCCAGCTGTTTTTATTCTCAGAAGGTTTACTCCCTGATACACAGCTCCCTACCCCCTTCGTAAGTGCAGGTCCTAAATGAGCTTTTTTCTCTGTTCCCTCACCACAATCTAGATTCTTTTGGGGAGTTACCACTACAGTAACCATACAAGGAAGTACTTAATTTATTAAGCTACTGCTTTTCTTAATCTCAGTGGAGATATTTACTGATAAACAGCTACCTACGCAGCATGTTCATGTCGTTCCTAAATGAGCTTTTATCTCTCTCCACTCACCACAAATCAGATTCTTCTGAGGAGTTCCCAGTACATTATCCTTTCGCCTGTGTAATTACCTTAACAAGCGCCAGCTGTTTTTATTCTCAGAAGGTTTACTCCCTGATATACAGCTGCCTACCATCTTCGTAAGTGCAGGTCCTAAATGAGCTTTTTTCTCTGTTCCTTCACCACAATCCAGATTCTTTTGGGGAGTTACCAGTAGAGTAACCATACCAGGAAGTACTGAATTTATTAAGCTACTGCTTTTCTTAATCTCAGTGGAGATATTTACTGATAAACAGCTACCTACGCAGCATGTTCATGTCGTTCCTAATGAGCTTTTATCTCTCTCCCCTCACCACAAATCAGATTCTTCTGAGGAGTTCCCAGTACATTATCCTTTCCCCTGTGTAATTACCTTAACAAGCTCCAGCTCTTTTTATTCTCCGAAGGGTTACTCCCTGATATACAGCTGCCTACCCCCTTCCTAAGTGCAGGTCCTAAATGAGCTTTTTTCTCTGTTCCCTCACCACAATCCAGATTCTTTTGGGGAGTTACCAGTACAGTAACCATACCAGGAAGTACTTAATTTATTAAGATACTGCTTTTCTTAATCTCAGTGGAGATATTTACTGATAAACAGCTACCTACGCAGCATGTTCATGTCGTTCCTATATGAGCTTTTATCTCTCTCCCCTCACCACAAATCAGATTCTTCTGAGGTCTTCCCAGTACATTATCCTTTCCCTGTGTAAATACCTTAACAAGCTCCAGGTGTTTTTATTCTCAGAAGGTTTACTCCCTGATATACTGCTGCCTACCCCTTCGTAAGTGCAAATCCTAAATGAGGTTTTTTCTCTGTTCCCTCAGCACAATCCAGATTCTTTTGGGGAGGGTACCAGTACAGTAACCATACCAGGAAGTACTTAATTTATTAAGCTACTGCTTTTCTTAATCTCAGTGGAGATATTTACTGATAAACTGCTACCTACGCAGCATATTCATGTCCTTCCTAAATGAGCTTTTATCTCTCTCCCCTCACCACAAATCAGATTCTTCTGAGGAGTTCGCAGTACATTATCCTTTCCCCTGTGTAATTACCTTAACAAGCTCCAGCTGTTTTTATTCTCAGAAGGTTTACTCCCTGATATACAGCTGCCTACCCCCTTCGTAAGTGCAGGACCTAAATGAGCTTTTTTCTCTTCCCTCACCACAACCCAGATTCTTTTGGGGAGTTACCAGTACAGTAACCATACCAGGAAGTACTTAATTTATTACGCTACTACTTTTCTTAATCTCAGTGGAGATATTTACTGATAAACAGCTACCTACGCAGCATGTTCATGTCGTTCCTAAATGAGCTTTTATCTCTCTCCCTCACCACAAATCAGATTCTTCTGAGGAGTTCCCAGTACATTATCCTTTCCCCTTTGTAATTACCTTAAGAAGCTCCAGCTGTTTTTATTCTCAGAACGTTACTCCCTGATATACAGCTGCCTACCCCCTTCGTAAGTGCAGGTCCTAAATGAGCTTTTTTTTCTGTTCCCTCACCACAATCCAGATTCTTTTGGGGAGTTACCAGTACAGTAACCATACCAGGAAGTACTTAATTTATTAAGCTACTGCTTTTCTTAATCTCAGTTTAGATATTTACTGATAAACACCTACCTACGCAGCATGTTCATGTCGTTCCTAAATGAGCTTTTTTCTCTTCCCTCACCACAACCCAGATTCTTTTGGGGAGTTACCAGTACAGTAAACATACCAGGAAGTACTTAATTTATCAAGCTACTGCTTTTCTTAATCTCAGTGGAGATATTTACTGATAAACAGCAACCTACGCAGCATGTTCATGTCTTTCCTAAATGAGCTTTTATCTCTCTCCACTCACCACAAATCAGATTCTTCTGAGGAGTTCCCAGTACATTATCTTTTCCCCTGTGTAATTACCTTAACATGCTCCAGCTGTTTTTATTCTCAGAAGGTTTACTCCCTGATATACAGCTGCCTACCCCCTTCGTAAGTGCAGGTCCTAAATGAGCTTTTTTCTCTGTTCCCTCACCACAATCCAGATTCTTTTGGGGATTTACCAGTAAAGTACCCATAGCAGGTAGTACTTAATTTATTATGCTACTGATTTTCTTAATCTCAGTGGAGATATTTACTGATAAACAGCTACGTATGCAGCATGTTCCTGTCGTTCGTAAATGAGCTTTTATCTCTCTCCCCTCACCACAAATCATATTCTTCTGAGGAGTTCCCACTACATTATCCTTTTCCCTGTGTAATTACCTTAACAAGCTCCAGCTGTTTTTATTCTCAGAAGGTTTACTCCCTGATATACAGCTGCCTACCCCCTTCGTAAGTGCACGTCCTAAATGAGCTTTTTTCTCTGTTCCCTCACCACAATCCAGATTCTTTTGGGGAGTTACCAGTACAGTAACAATACCAGGAAGTACTTAATTTATTAAGCTACTGCTTTTCTTAATCTCAGTGGAGATATTTACTGATAAACAGCTACGTACGCAGCATGTTCATGTCGTTCCTCTATGAGCTTTTATCTCTCTCCCCTCACGACAAATCAGATTCTTCTGTGGAGTTCCCAGTACATTATCCTTTCCCCTGTGTAATTACCTCAACAAGCTCCAGCTGTTTTTATTCTCAGAAGGTTCACTCCCTGATATACAGCTGCCTACCCCCTTCGTAAGTGCAGGTCCTAAATGAGCTTTTTTTCTCTGTTCCCTCACCACAATCCAGATTCTTCTGGGGGAGTTACCAGTACAGTAACCATACCAGGAAGTACTTAATTTATTAAGCTACTGCTTCTCTTAATCTCAGTGGAGATATTTACTGATAAACAGCTACCTACGCAGCATGTTCATGTCGTTCCTAAATGAGCTTTTATCTCTCTCCCCTCACCACAAATCAGATTCTTCAGAGGAGTTCCCAGTACATTATCCTTTCCCCTGTGTAATTACATTAACAAGCTCCAGCTGTTTTTATTCTCAGAAGGTTTACTCCCTGATATACAGCTGCCTACTCCCTTCGTAAGTGCAGGTCTAAAATGAGGTTTTTTCTCTATTCCCTCACCACAATCCAGATTCTTTTGGGGAGTTACCAGTACAGTAACCATACCAGGAAATACTTAATTTATTAAGCTACTGCTTCTCTTAATCTCAGTGGAGATATTTACTGATAAACAGCTAAGTATGCAGCATGTCCATGTCGTTCCTAAATGACTTTTTATCTCTCTCCCCTCACCACAAATCAGATTCTTCTGAGGAGTTCCCAGTACATTATCCT
>NW_025960502.1:0-55909 GCF_023159225.1 Perognathus longimembris pacificus
TCCTCTCCTCTCTTCTCCTCTCCTCTCCTCCCCTTCCCTCCCCTCCCTTCCTGTCCCCTCTCCTCTCTTCTCCTCTCTTCTCCTCCCCTCCCCTTCTCTCTTCTCCCCTTCCCTCCCCCTCCCCTTCCGTCCCCTCTCCTCCTCTCTCCTCTCTTCTCACACCACCTCTAGTAACAAGGTTTGAATTCAAGGCTTCATCCTGCCATGTATGCCCGCTCAGCTGCTACTTTGCCACTTACACATCTAGCCCAGCATTTCACTGGTTAATTGGAGATGGAGTCTTTTGGACTTTACTGCTTGGGCTGGCTTTGAACCCTGATCCTCTGGATCTCAGCTTGCTGAGTAACCAGGTTTACAGGCATGAGCCCCAGGTGCCTGGCTAAATCATGTGTTTTAATTTTAACCTGTTTTGTTATGTTCAATGTACACAGCTTAGAAATATGTGATGACAGTAATTTGTATGCAGCAAACTACATTATTCTAGAGAATTAGAGGGCACATTTTGGTCATGAGGATTTTTAAAAAAAATAGATGAGTAGAACCCTTGAAATGACAATTAAAAAAATAAGATGGCCCAATATGTATATGAGGAAGTATGATGTAAAACACAATTTAATGAGTTGTATGGTCCTAGATGCTATGAATTCTGAGGATCCAACAATGAGGTGTGAGCTTTCATACAGCTCAGCTTTCTAAAAATTGCTGTTAATTGATCTTACATTAATTATCTCATTTCATTGCTAGAACAACCTGAATATTAGATCGGGTAAGTGTTGAAATCATAATTTGCATATAAGAAAACATAGCCTAATGTATGAAACTGTAACCCATCTGTACATCACTTTGACAATAAATAAGTAATTATTACAAAAAAAACGAAAAGGAAAACACATAGAGAGGCTGCTGGCTACTCCAAGTGGAGGTGATGGTGTCTTTCTAATTATAAGGCACATGGTAGCTGTGAGGATTATTCTAAAAAAAGTTTGCTGATCAAAGATGGCCTTTAGAACTTTTGATAACATTGAAAACTACTAGGTCAATCATGACTGCTCTCAACCAACTAATTATGCCCATTTAGAAGTAACAATTATTTGAGAGGATATCATCTTGACAGCATTTTCTATTTTCTGAAAAAAAAAGAAATGTAAGTTTAGACTCCTTTTCTCTATACTGATGATGATGTAGGAGCTCAATGTAGTTCAGTGCCAATGTGATCTTTTTAAATACGACCTATGAAGTTCTGCCTGATGCTTTGCTCATTTGAGCTAAATTTAAAAATTCAAATGCGAGGGGCTTTTAAAAAATAAGTAAGGAATATATTTCTAACAAATGTTTAATCTCTTATTGGAAAACTAGCACTTTGTTGATTCTTTGTTTTTGTTATTGTTTGTGTTGCATGAACGCAGGTGCTGTCCCTGAGTTCATTCACTCTCTTCCTCTCTCTCTCACTTACTCTCTTTCTTTTATCCTTCCTTCCTTCCTTCCTTCCTTCCTTCCTTCCTTCCTTCCTTCCTTCCTTCCTTCCTTCCTTCCTTCCTTCCTTCCTTTGCCAGTCCTGGACTCAGGTCCTGAGCAAAGTTGCCCGCAGTTTTTTTTTTTTTGCTCAAGGCTACCACACTACCACTTGAGCCATTGCTCCACTTTTTGCTTTTTTCTATGTATGTGGTGCTGAGGAACCGAACCCATGGTTTCATGTATACAAGGCAAGCACTCTATCACTAGGCCATATTCCCAGCCCTTCTTCCTTTCTTTTCAAGGCTAGTCCTCTGTCACTGTGAACCACACTGCCACATCCAGGTGTTTGTTTTCCTTTTTGTTTTGTAGTTAACTGGAGATGAGACTCTTTAAGAGACATTCTTGTCCTCATTGGCATTAAACCATGATCCTCAAAGCTCTGCCTCTTGAGTAGCTAGGATGACAGACAGGCATGAGCCACCAGCACCCTGCACATTGGGACACTTCTAAAATGTAGATTTTATGCTTAAATACCTCTTCTCCACTGCCTTATGGAAGGAGCCCAAGTTGACCCCAGCCTTTTTAAAATTTTCCTAATACTTATAGCATTCAGCAATAGGAATTCCTGGTTTCTAGAAACTTGTTTTCTTCCTGCTTTTCTGTCTCTGTCTCTTCTTCCTGGAATCTTCCCCATTCATGTCTGCCTGTCAAATGGCTACCCAGCCTTAATGACCTACACAGACGTAAAGTTGAAATGATAAGCATTCTCTTAAATCCTCCAGGTAGATCAGAAGCTGTGCTAGTACTGGTTATATTGCTCTTCCTAATAATGCCACATAATTCACATGCAGTTTGTTTCTGAGCTGGTCTGTCTCCCTTGTGTCTTCCTCTATAGCACATTTGTATCAGAGTTCTATGGAGAGTTGGGAAACAGATCTCAATGAACTCGTGTTCCAATAGGAGGTGATTTGGTTCATTCTAGCTGATACCTCTATTGTCTGTATCTATTAGATAATGGGGTTGGGTTCAAGGACTTCCAAATGTCATTCTTGCCTTCAAATTTGGCCTTGTAAAACAATTTATTTTAATTATAGGACACGGAAGTTTACATTCTGTTATATTTTGTTAAATGGAGATACTGTAATTCTTTTTTTTTTAAATCTTGAAGTCTTTGTACAAAGGAGTTGTATTCACCATATCAGTTGAGTACAATGCATCCCCTTCCTTCATTCTCCCCATCTCTCCTAGCCTCATGACTTGCCTCAGCTTTCTTATCCTTAAAAGATATGTACAAAGTACACCACGTGTGGGTAGAGAATGTTACAGGTTGAACAATACTGAAACATATTGCATCTGAGAATGAAGATGGCAAAACAAAACTCAGTGAAAGCTATTGAATAATAGGGTTGAGAGGGCAGAGAATGTGAGAGTAAAAGAAGGATTAATTTAACATACTGTATCATCATTTATAAAATCTCTTTAAAAGGTGCTAAATTGAAGAGCTCTTTTTCTGCAAGTAGTGTTTGCAGTAAAAACGTTGTTCGAATTTTGAGATGATTTTCCCCTTTTTATTAATATTAAATTTAGTACAAATATTGTAAAAGTTAAATAATTTTCCCCCAGACACTCAATGTTCGATCTTATAATGTGAAATAGAAAGGAAATCAGCATGCAGAGTAACTATGTTGTGAAGGTTTGAAAATAATTATATATATATATAAATGTACTCCCTTGAAAGACACTGGTCAAATTTCTCTTCTGCAAAGTTCACAGTATATGATGTGACAGTACTATTTAATATAATTAACTACAGAGGTTTAGTAAATGTTGCCCTCCAAAGAAAAAATCCAAGATGGTAGGTGGGATTTTCACATTACGGTGAGTACAGTGTTGAAGTAGACATAGTTGGTCTCCTGGGTGTGCTTTATCACTAAATGCAAGAGCTCCACTCACCTAATTTATTTTAGCAAGGGAAAGACTATGCTCTTGAATAGACACTTAGGTCAGAGAAAATACGTTCAAAAGACTTAGTTTCAGCTAGGTAAAGTAGGATTTGGTACACTCGGCATTTTCTCTTCCAATTTTTTCTAGCAGCCAGCATTATTTTTAATGACCTTCATTAAATTTTTACAAATCAGCACTGCTTATCCATGTTCTTAAAGATTTTTGCACTTAAATGTTTTGGAGTAAATACCGGTAACATAAATAGTGCCATATTCATATGTGTCTAAAATAGTATGCTGGTTATTTCCCCCCACTTAGGTAGCATTGGTGTAGCCAGTAGAAAGGACTCAGTTGGAGGATCAGAATTGTTGGAAAGTCTGGCTCCACTGTTAATGAGTAGTTTAGGATTGGAAGGTCTTTAAGTGCTTCCAGCCTAAGTTACCTACTCCATCAAAAATAGAAAGAGAAGCGCCTCTTGATGATTAGCAATACTGCATGGAGCTCTCTAGAACTAATACAGCATCTAAGGAATTAAGTCTATAATCACTGCCATAGAATGACGCTAGTTAAGAGGTATGTTATTATGGTCTTCAGAGTCAAAGTTTTAATGAAAGAATTGTATGCTACAGGTTTTCCAGTGCCCAGCCCATGTTAGTCTTAATAAATACTAAAGAACTGAGTTAGTAAAATGGTGTGCAAAGAATGTTTACTTGAGCGTCTCATTGGTGCCATATGGTATAAATATGAGTAGGATAACTGCAAAGAAGCTTCAGAGTGGAGAAGTATCCAAATATCCTCAAATTCTCGAGCTGTCCAGAAAAAGAACTTGGCTCCATTCTCCAGAAAGTTCCAACAGAGGAACTTGCCTCCCAAGGCTTCGGCTGAGGATAGACATGGTTTCAGGGGAAGGTGGTCACTTCCAGGAAGGTCCCACTCTGGTGGAAAATGGTCTCCTTGTAAGGGCAGGAGTCCTGTGGGGCCTCATTCGTTGTGGAACCTTACTAAAACCTGGCTGGCCTCGCCTGAGCAGGGAAAACACGCCATGTTTAGCATTTACTCAACTTTGCTCATTCATACTAGGGTATCATGATGGACCCTGAGTCTTTTTCTGTTTCATTAATTATTGAATTAGTTTTGCGTGTATCTTTACATGTTTCATTTTAGAGTATGTTGTGCCTGTTGGGTGCTTGAATTCAGGGCCTGGGAGTGGTCTGAACTTTTACTTTTTTAAAATCAAGATTAGTGCTCTACCACATGAGCCACAGCTCTACTCAGAGGCTTTTTTTTTTTGACTGGTTACTTGGTGATAACAGGCTCACAGTCTTACTGGTAGGGCTGGCTTCAAACAGCAACCCTCAGCTCTCAGCCTCCTCAGTAGCTGGAGTGTAAGCATGAGCCAATGGTGCCTAGCATATTTTGTTAGTTTTTGAGAAATAGCTCATACAGGTTAATTGAAAAGCAGTAAAAAATTATTTTTTCTTATTCTTTAATGAAACAGCTTACTTAACAAGAAGAAATTCCAGAACAGGTATCTTGTGTGTTATGGAGAGGTGGTCTATGTCCATGCATAACAGTGGCTTGTTTTGCTCGCTTTGCATTCTTGGATACTAGACATTGCTTTCCACCTCAATAGCCATACTTTACGGTATGAAATATATATATATATATATATATATATATGGTATGAAATATATATATATATTTATATATATATATATATTTATCATGAGGATGTGGGCATACATTCTTTTTCTAGCAGAGTTATTTTGTATAATGAAGTATTTTCTCTGCAGAGAAATCAAAGGAAAACGGTAAATGCTAAAATTATTGCAGATGTTCTTTAGTCACCCAAATCTCTTGATGCTGATGCTATTTCCTCTGCATTGTTGCGTGCTCTCCTTGTAATATGTTACAGATAGAAAAGCTTTTTTTTCTGGAAAAAAAATGCTCTGAAGTGAATTTTCAATCAGTGTGACAACTTAATTGCAGTCCAAATTTTATGGTGAAATAATTTCAACATTTGAAAATTTTAGATTTTTCCCCGAAATAATTTCTTGTTCCATGTACAGTTTTTCCATTACTAATGAAGTGATCTTGATGAATTTGTGTCAGAAATAAGGAAAGTCGCAATGGGCTAGATCCAAACAGCAGATGAACAGTAAGAACAGGACTCCAGTTCTCTTAGGCTGGCTCATCCAATGCTATCCATAAGGCAGATACAGGAAGTTATGCTGACTCAAGAAAAGAGCAAAGAATTAAACATTTTCTTATGCTGAAAATTACAATGGGATTTTATTGAGTTTGGTCAAGAACACTGTGAACATTTTTTTTGAGGTTTTCTCTAGTTTCCTTATTTTGTGGTGGTCTTCAGATTACTAGATCTTTACAAATCCACATGAATAAAGAACATTTACTGTTCTGAATTGAAATAGGTTGTTTGTTTGTTAGCTACGACTTACCTTTAAGGTCGCTAGAGGATTTAATTTGACTTGTATTTTAGACTTCATTTTTAATGAGTAGAAATTATACTGGAAGGCAGGGTCTGGCTGTGTTGCCTTGGCTGGTATTAAGGCAAAGTGCTCAATCAATTCTTCTGTCTCAGAGTCTGGAGTCACTGGGTCTGAAATGTGAGCCCCGGTGCCCCAATACCCAGCTTCATTGCATTTCCTTATTTTCCCAGGTATAGGGATGAGAATTTGATTGTGTTTGTCACTGAGTGACAAAAGAATTGGGAGTGTGTTTCATCTTCCCCCTCTTCTCTCTCCTTCTCTTCACCTCTCCTTTGTCTTCCCATCCCCTTCTCCCTTCCTTCCTTTCCTATTCCTCTCCCCTCCTTCTCTTGTCCCTTCCCCTTTCTCTCCCTCTCTTTCCCCTTGCCCCTCTTCTGTTACCTTCTCTCCCCCTCTCCAGCTTTCTTCTTTTTCTTTTCTTTTTTTTTTTTTTTTGGCCAGTCCTAGGCCATGAACTCAGGGCCTGAGCACTGTCCCTGGCTTCTTCCTGCTCAAGGCTAGCACTCTGCCACTTGAGTCACAGCGCCACTTCTGGCCATTTTCTGTATATGTGGTGCTGAGGAATCGAACCCAGGGCCTCATGTACACGAGGCAAGCACTCTTGCCACTAGGCCATATCCCCAGCCCTCTTATTCTTTTCTTGCAGCACTGGGAATCAAACCCAGGGTCTTGAGCATGCTAGGCCAACCCAAATGGAGTTTTTTCTGATATTATATTTGGAAAAAATGACTGTGTTTTTCAAATATTGTTAATCCCCTAAAATTCTCATCCCCCAAACACAATAATCCCAAACCCTATGGAAGTTCACAGCCAATTAAACTAGTTGTAGTTGAGTATTTGAGTTTGTTCTTCTCCATCATGAGATTTAGGATGACCTCAGATGTGGGCCATGCAGTTAATCTGACAAAGGCACGGGCCATACCAGCCTGGAGAGGACTTCCAGAAGCAGGTTGTCCAGAGTCTGGCTTGACATTATAACTAGATTATAACTGTAATTTTGGGTTGGTTTTCATCAGACGATGACATGCAATTCAGCTATACAGAAAGAAATGTGTATCCACAATTTTTGGTCATGTTCTGTGGCTGAGAATAGCCTGTGGTTTTTTTCTCCTCAACAATGAATACTGTTTCAGATGGTAGTTAAGATGATCATATTAATTAGTATGAGGGCATCTATGTAGTTATGAAATCTAGTCCTAGGTCATTAGGACAACATCCTCTGTTCACCATATCTTACAAACTTTAGTACCAAGAACATAAAAGTCTCTGGGATATTTTTAGGATGTTGGAGGTTACACATTAGAATCCATAAGTTTAATAGGGGCATTGTCTCTTCAGAAGAGTCTGTCTATCACATGTGAAGATTTCTAAACCTCCCATGCCTTTGCCACATCACGGCGATGAATCCTAATGTTGGTATTCTCAAGTTATTTCTAAGTTTTCAACATAGTTCCACTGATAGTAAGAAACATTAGAACTTCCTGTTCTTTAACGTATACACCACAGCAAAGAAACGTAGGCAAAGGTAGGACCCAGGAATCAATGCCTGTAACCCTAGCTTCTCAGGAGGGTGAGATCTGAGGATTGCAGTTTGAAGCTACTTGGGGCAAGAAAGCTTATGAGACTCTTATCTCCAATAAACTACTCAGAAAAATCTGGAAATGGCACTGTGGCTCATGTGGTAGAATGCCAGCCTTGAGCAAAAGTTGCTTGGGACAGTGCCCAGAGTTCAAGTCCCAGGACAAACAAAAACAAAAATCTCATGCAAGTGTAAGAATTTATTGATTTGGTATGAATTTATTGTAATAAACACGTATAAAGACAATATCATTGTTGAAAAAGACTAAAGAGAAATCAGTGTCAATGTGTTTGAAGAAAATGGGGTCATTTGATGTTTAAATCTGCCTTTGGCCTTTTTTATTGCATACAAGTTGTCTAGTCTGACATGTTAGGTTGTGTTGAATGCTCTGCTCCGGTTCTCTAATGGTACCAAATAGGGTAATAGATTAGAACTAGGAGAGATGAGCAGCTACAGCTCATATTTGCCTTGAAATCTTGAGCATTTTCTGATTAAATCCTGGGATGATCAGTGAGTCAACTTTGCTCAGTATACTAAACCATGATTTCCCCCCCATCTTGGTGACATGGTTGACATTGTAAATATCAAGTGTGTTTGAACAAGAGCATGATCCATAGACCTGGATCTGAACCTACTTCACATATGCCTTATTACAAGAAGACATTATAAATCGCCTAACTAGAAATTAGAAATCTACCTTTTAGCAAGTCTATTTTGAAGTTGGAAAATACTCGTTTTCCTCTGCAAAAGAATGGTCTCTGTAGCATCCAGTGAAATGGATTATCTAATATCAGAGATACGAACCTCAGACTCACAGAAGCCAGAAGGCATTAGTCGACCTTGTGCTGGGCTTAATGGGATAGCTTTTTAGAAGAATTTGGCCAACAGCACACAAGTCTAGCTGGGCATTATAAATCTAGAATGGCTCAGGATGAATTTAACCTCACTCCCCGACCCATCTTCTTCTCCTGTGTCTCCCAGTGAATGGTGTCATTGTCCAAACCAGACTGAAGTTGCCTCTTTAAATTTTAATTTTGGAAAAAATGGGATTAAGTGGTGAAAGGTGCCAGAGAAAATGATGAATAATGGAAATAGGTAGTAACTACTGGCCTGTGTACATGTTAAATAATTTTTTATGTGAATGTAAGCACTTAGAATTACAAATGAATATCTTTCATAGTTGATTTCATTTCTGTGGCAATCTTAACTCCAGTCCTAAGGCACACAAAAATATGAGTGAGACTGAACTGTTATTGATTACTGATGTGACTCTACTGGTGTCAGTCAACAAGTGGTGAGATTCTTCTTTTGTCAAACTATTGCTGAGACTGAGCCATTGTCAAGTGTTGGTGACACATTACTGGTACCATTCCTGCGGAGTCAGAACCAGAGCAATGTCTTCTGTAATTGAAATGAATCGACTTTGCCTTGGAGCTTTACTATACTAAATCAAACTAGAGATGGATGAACAGGAAATACTCTTCTGTCTCAGTGACAGAAATTGTCTGTCTACAGACATTTCTCTTGGTCACTATGGCAACTACCCCTCCCCACACTTTGCTAGCCATTAAGATGTATCAAGACAGAGATGACCGTTTGCAGCATCAGGTATTTGAACTAAAAAGAGATTTGCTAGAAAGTTGGAAAGTTATTTCTTGGAGGAAAAGTGAGATCCTTAAAAACCTTAATTGACTTTTTTTCTTACTTGAAAAGTAGTTTGTTTCTTTCTTCAGTGACGGTGAAGCTGTGTGCATAGGACAATCCATGCCCTTCATGCGCCTGTGTTTAGGAATCTGCTCCCTGGCAGTGCCCTGGCAGGGCAGAGTTACATAGACAAGCAAAATCTCAGTTCCTGCCACCTGGGGCAGGCAATCATAGTCAGGGAAATGAAACCTAAGGAGCAGATGGATTTCAAAGTGATTTGTAGACTTAAAAGTGATAGGAAAATATAGTAGTTTAAAAGTTTACCAAAGCAATCAGGGCTGGGAATGTGGCTTAGTGGTATAGTGCTTGCCTAGCATGCACGAAGCCCTGGGTTCGATTCTTCAGTACCACATAAACAGAAAAAGCCAGAAGTGATGCTGTGGCTCAACTGTTGGCATGCTAGCCTTCTGCAAAAGAAGCTCAGTGACAGTGCCCAGGTCCCTGAGTTCAAACCCCAGGACTGGCAAAAAAAATTACAAGCAATAAATTAATAAGCATTACACAAAAAGTAAAAATATTCCAAATTGGTAGGCCATTGCTCTCAGAAAGAGTTCAGCGACAACGCTTCTGAAAGGGCAGTGATTGGATTTAGAATGACTATATTTAGGAATCATTCATTTAAGTATGACAGGCTCTTCAGAGTAGATAGTCAGAATACATGGAGAGCCTTGTAGAGGCAGAACTTGGGCAGTTTGTTGGGATCATGGCAAAGTGGCTAAAAGCATAACATGGAGGCTAAATGTTACGTGGTACCAATACACTGTTCATGGTCCTATTTGTTGTTGTTGGGGGTTTTTGTATGACATTTAGCTGAAAAGTTAATTATAAAATCATAAAGTTAATACAATTATAACTAAAATTCATTGAGTGCTTATTCAATAGTGCAGTCAGGCACTATTTCAAGAGTTTTGCATCTTTTATTCTCTAATTATAGGGGATAAGCACTATTTTTTCTTAAAAAAATTATTTCCATGTTTGCAGCTGATAAACTGAGGTACAGATAGAATAAAGGTCAGAGAGCAAGTAGTTCACAGCCACTGATCAAGTCAAGCAGATAAAGCTCATAGGGTTAGTTAGTGTCATATGGGACAGCGGCTTAAAAGTAAAAAGGTGTCTAGAGAGTGTAAAGACTGGAAAAATACTGGATTTGTGACAGGGGTGTGGGGGGAAATCCCTTTTGAACTCTGCACAGAAGAGTCACATGAAACTATTTTGAAGAGAAGAAGCTGGGTGAATCCAGGGCACCAACTAGAAACCATAAGACCAGGCTACAAGTTTCTCAGCTGGGGAGTAAACGTTTGAAGTAGAGTGAGGGCAGAAAGGATGGAAAGGAAGGCCTGGCAAGGGAATTCATTTGAACCCTGCTACTAATTGGTGAGGGAGAAGAAGGCATTAATGATGATTTGTATGCTTTTTTGGGTTAATGGTGATTGCATTAGCAGGTGGAGAGCCTGTTCTTTTATTGATTGAACTTCCTAATGCTGACCATTCTCAAGTACCCTTCCTTTGAAATTATCTTTCCTCCTTTGTGCTGGTGATAACTGTTGCACCTCATCTCTCCTCTCTCCCCACCCTCCTTCAGTGGTTCTTTTCTGAAGTTGGCACTCTTCACTATCCAATCTGGGACTCATTTCTTTCCCTCTCCACTATGCTACAGAGTAGATATGCTGTCCACTTAGCTTCAGTCTGAAAGCTGCACAATTTTATGGAGGAGACAGCTGGGATCCATTCCCCTCTTCACCATATTAGCTGTGGTGTGGAATAATAGTCTTTGATACTGTTTTGCTCGTGTGTATGTGAATGATACCTCCATAATGGAGTTTTTCAATGCACCGAGTCTAGAGAAAAGGCTCCCAACACAGTGGTCCCTTGACAAGTTTTATTTGCTCTTTTTCTTTTCTTCCCTCTTCCTCCTATCCAAATATTTCCTTTCAGTTGAAGTCACTTCCCTGATGGGGATTCCTCCTATGTTAACAGAAATAGTCATGGTTCTCGTTTGCTTGCCAAATGTTAAACTGTGCACAATCACCTTTCATAGACAAATAGCACAGCGATTGTCTTTTGGTTTCAAACATGGAATGAGTTAAAACTCTAAAAATATAAGAGATAGGAACTACAACAGAGTTATAATCATAAACGGGTTGTACGTGAAACAACTTCAGACAGAGGGGCAAAGATTTATCTTCCAGTTGGACTCCAAAATACAGCATAAAACAAGCTGTAGGAACATAATATATGAAAGATAAAAATTTCCAACCCCCTTACATATCTCGAAATTGTATTTGTACAGATGTTATGAATGATACAATAGCTGATCTTTAATGTAGAGTAGGAATTTTATTTGATGAAACAGATGGTATTGAAAAAATTTATCTCAGCAAAGTACTGACTCATACAGAATAATATGAACTTTTTCATTCTGCAATGGGAGGGTAGATGAGCCTAAGTAAACTTGCTAAAAATGTATTAAAAAACCTAAGCTCTTCAAAATAAGCCCAGGGACAGTTCCCAGGCTATGAGCTTGAGCTCCAGGACTGGCATAATAGGAAGAGGAAGAGCAGGAGGATGTGGAGGAGGAAATGCTTAGGGTTAGCAGTATGAAGTGGGACTGTCCTGGGTTTATTTAAACTCCAGCCTTGCCATTTCCTACTTCTGTGACTTAATCCAGTTACTTAACTTCTTTGAGTCCAAGCTTTTTTGTCCATTTGAGAATAATAATATCATCATGTGGCATATGTCCTATTAAGTGGTTACCTTTATATAAAGACATTCATTCAGTGTCTAGCAGAAGATATGTAGTAAGTGCTAGATATTGTTGAAAACTGGGTGTGAAGCAGTTGCAAGCCTTACTAATTAGGTGCTCTAGGGAAGGTTTGTTAATTTTAATTCCTCAGCTTTTTTCTCTCTTTCAGCCAACCTTCTCAAACTTTCTTGTAAGAACTAAAGGAGTTGTGTGTGTGTGTGTGTGTGTGTGTGTGTGTGTGTGTGTGTGTGCAGGGTACTTCACACTTTATCTAGCCTAAAAGAAAACTGATATAGAGTCATAAAAGAAGTTGTGTGTAGTTTTATTAACCATAATAGAAAGTTTAGACTTAATTTCAAATATTCTAAGAACACATTGGAAAGTTTTAGCTAGAAAAGTGATGTGCCATGTTTTAGAAAGATCCCCTTGATTACTGTGGTGTTGTAGAATGATTGGGATCAAGGAGTGCAATGGGAGAGCCAGGAAGCAGGTTCAGACATGCTATCAATAACTGTGATGCTCAAAACCATGAAAGAAACAGAGACATACTCACTAGACACTATGTTGAAAATTAACTATATAACTTGTGTGGGGGGAATGGAAGAAAACACAGGGAGAGAGCTTGCAGAAGGGGTGACATTGTCTAAAAAGAAATGTACTCATTACCTGACATGTTCTTGTAATCTCTCTGTACATCACCTTTTAAATAATAAAAGAATAAAAAATTACAAAAATAAAAAATACAGGATAAATAGCACCTTTTGCCATCCATAACTATTTTCCGTATATTTAAATAAAATTTCTAAAGAAAAAAAAACAAAAATCCTAAGCTCTTGTTCAAATATAAACATTACCTGTAAAAGGCTTTTCCCTGATTGAACTCATTTTCTTAGAGCCCATTCAGTATCTCATAGGTAGTATTCCCTCCATTTTTAATCAACCTATTTATAAAAATCTACAGGTAAAATGATACATACTTATCAAGTACAACATATTTTACACATAGAGTGGTTGAATCTAGCTAACATATGTATCGCAGATTATTATCATTTTTGTGGTGAGAACACTCAACATCTACCCTGTACTCTCAGAAGGTAGATTAAGAGTTTATGCGTAAGACCCAAATTTACAGGAGGCCTAGAGATTTAATTGCCAAGACTTCAGCAATGGTATTGGCAAATATGAAACTTAGGTCTTTGTAATTCTTAGACGTTTTGCCATGTTGCCACAAAAGCCTCATGAGCATTAAGAGGATTTCAATTGAACACTAGTCTGAAAAAATGAGGTTTTGGTGAAATTGGAAAAATAATAATAGGATGTGAGATTAAAACTCTGTTAATCTTTATTCTTGATGATTCTTTCTACTCCTATTTCTCTGAAAATCTAAAACGATAGAATCTCAAAATAGATTTCAAAAATTCAATACCTCTCAAATATTCAGATGAGAATATACATGCTTCCCAGTAGTAAATAGAGGAACAAGTAAGTTATAAGAAATAGCCCAAATGCCTATGGTCTGAAGTCCTGTCGCACTCTTATTCTTCTCATTCCATACCTGTGGCTTTAGAGTAAGTTTCCTGTGATCAGCTGACAGAAGAAGAAACTGGGGCCTGCTTTACAGAACCTTCTGTGTGATATTCAGGCACCATGTAAGAGTAGATAGTTGTAGCACTTTGACTCTGTACTAGGATGACCTTGAAAGGACGCTGGTAAAGGGAAATTCTCTAGGTGAGCAGAACATTGAGCAGTGTCTCTGGTGGTTGGCTTACAAGGAGTAGTGGCCAGTTGAGTGACTTTATGGATGTATGAGCTCTTGTGTGAATTGTTTGGCTAGCTGGTTAGGGACTTAGAAGAGGCATGACTGGAAAATTGGTCAGAAGGAAATTGGGGATGAGGTAGGTGGTAGAACTTGCTGAGTGGGCACAATACCAAAAGATAACCTGAGTGGAGGATGATGTTTGTAATTAAGTGAAAAGATTGCTCCTTTTTGTGGCTAGAAATCATCCTTTTTCCCATGCCACTCCTGTTCTTACACAATGGAGCCATGTGCAAAATGGCCATGAACCACTGGGTGGGGACTATGCATGGCTTCGAAAGCATGACTGACTCGCCATGCTGACCCAGCTATGGCCATTGCTGATTGCCCAGTCAGCTGACCAAAGAGATGAGTAGTGGGTGGCTGATAGGGTACTGTTTTCCAGAGTGATTGAAGCTAATGATGGTGGATATATTTCTTCGGATCACTTTTGTCATAGAGCAGTATTTGTTCTTACTGGAATTCTCATTTCCTATATATACACCTTCCTTGCATGCAATGATTGTGATAAATTACCATCCATGGACTTATAGAATGTTTGATCTGCCATCATGGTATTCAAATAGCATTGCTTCTGGTCAAGGGACTCACCTTCCAGCAAAGGATAGACATAATGCTCATGGTGGTAGAATTCACTGGTTTGCTATGACATCCTGCAGCTGCTGGCAGGACAGTGTGGTGGAAGACTTTGTCATGATGCCATAACTCCCATCAAGCCTACCAAGCTTCCCCAGGAGACTGTGATACTGTGACTTGAATAGGTGGGATTTTTCTCTGAAATTAGAATCAATGGATTGAAGAATCATATGGTGAACATGGTAGTGACACCACCCACGATTACTCTTAGTGACCCATTAACAAAATTTTTGTTTCCTGTTCCTATGATCTTACTTTGTGCTGACCTAGAGGCCTTTGTCCTAAAGGAAGGAATGTTTCAATCGTGAGACACAATGGTTCCATTGAACTGGAAGTGAATTCTGCTCCCTGGACGCTGTGGCTTTCTCATGCCTCTGAATGGACAAGCAAAGAAGGAAGCTACTGTGCTGGCTGGGGTGATGGATCTGTTTGCAATCAGGGGGTATCGGATAGCTACTTCCTAGTGTCTGGGTCCTAGAAGATCCCCGAAGGTGCCTTTTGGTATTAACGTGTTCTGTGATTAGGGTCGATGGAAAACTTTTTTTTTTTTTTTTTGCCCGTCCTAGGGCTTGGACTCAGGGCCTGAGCACTGTCCCTGGCTTCTTTTTGCTCAAGGCTAGCACTCTGCCACTTGAGCCACAGAGACACTTCTGGCTTTTTCTATATATGTGGTGCTGAGGAATCGAACCCAGGGTTTCATGCATGCTAGGCAAGCACTCTACCACTAAGTCACATTCCCACCCCGATGGAAAACTATTACAGTTACCATATCTAATGGACTATCAGTTGTACAGACCCTTTAAGAATGAAGGTTTGTATTACCTGGCCCAGTATAAAACCATAAGTAGCTTGGTGAGACAAAGGGAAAACAGAATAAGTAGAGAGAGAAAGTAATTATAAGTAACCACAGGTGACCACATGGGCAACTGTAAAATAATTGTCAGGACTATGTCTTCTTTATTTACTTATGATTGTATTTGTGCATTTAGGAGTTTTCTGTGCACATATGTAAATATACTAAGCCCAGTGTTCTCCTTAAGTTGCTTGTTATGTAACCTAAGAGGTATCGTAGTGTTACGTGTTGTTAATTTGACATCACTTGCTTTTTTTTTTTTTAATTCGGTTGGTCATGGGGCTTGAACTCAGCCTGAGAGCCTGCCCCTGAGCTTTTCTCCTTAAGACTAGCACTCTACCACTTTGAGCTCCACTTGTGGATTTCCAGTGATTAATTGGAGATGAGCATCTCAATGGATTTTTCTTCCTGGGCTGACTTTAAACTTTGATCTTCAGATCTCAGCCTCCTGAATAGTTAGGATTACAAGTGGGAGCCACCAGTGCCTTGCCTGGTACATCCTATTATTGCACTTAAATGATTGGATCTTGTGAAGTATAAACATTGCCCATGTACTGGTGTGTTCCTTCTGGAGAAAGGCTAGTTTGTCTGGTTATATATGTATGAATTATGATACAAGGATGCTTGTTACTGTCAGTATTGAGAGATTGGGTATAATGTAAGATGATGTATATTGATAAATATGAGCAGATTTGTGGTAGTTAATTGGTTTATGTGTCAATTTAAGTTGGCCACAGGTACTGAGATACTTAATTCAACCTTATTCTGACTGTGTCATACTGATGGCATCTCATTAAAAACCTTTTGAGAGATATCTAATTTTATTTTTTTTTCAATTTTTATTATCAAACTGATGTACAGAGAGGTTACAGTTTCATACATTAGGCATTGGATACATTTGTTGTACTGTTTGTTACCTCGTCCCTCATTCCCCCCTCCCTCCTCCCCCTTTCCCTTTCGCCCCCTGAGGTGTTCAGTTCACTTACACCAAACATTTTGGCAAGAATTACTTTTGTATTTGTTTGTCTTTTTTTACCCTGTGTCTTTCAATTTTGGTATTCCCTTTCAATTTCCTAGTTCCAATACCAGTATACACGGTTTCCAATATACTCAGATAAGATTACAGAGATAGTGTAGGTACAACCACAGGAAGGTGATACAAGAACATCATCAATAATAGAATCTACAGATACATATGGGATATTGAAAGTAGTTACAACTGTGATATAACAATTGTTTCCATAACATGGAGTTCATTTCACTTAGCATCTGTTGAACCTGGGTAACTGCAGTCGAAATCAGGACACGGGGGATGCAAGGCGAGTGAACCAATGCACACTTTATTCCAAGAGGGCCAGGGTTTATATAGGGTTAGAAACCAATTTTACAATTACAGGGTAAAAGATCAATACAGCATGACATTTGTCTCAAATACAGAAGTGGAGGAAATTTCCTATTGTGAGGGCAGGAACTTGATACAATGCCTTTCTAATTACAGGAGGTAGTGACTACAAAGATTGTTGATATCAAAGCAAGGAACTGTATACAACCTAGGTAGAACTATAATTATCTACTAGCTACTATCTCAATCTTGACTTCTCAAGTACTTGTGAAAATAACAATGAGGAGACTTTTCTGTTTATTGTGATAATCTAACATTAAAGGCAGCTGGTCAAGCAAGTCTCCAAGCAAGTCTCCAGGCAAGTCTCCTCTAGGAGACTTGCTAAGTAGGGGGAAAAAGGAGATTCTCACAACAACTGGTGGCTACCTTTGGCCCACAAACACCAGAAACTCCTTACTGGGAATGTGTTCCCAAGGGCCTATTAGTGTGCTAATGAGGCATCGGAGTAACCGAGCCGGGGCTAAATTTTTCCACTGGTTGGAGACTTTAATTCTCCAACAATTCCCCCTTTTTTATTAATTTTCCACAGCCGCTTCTCTAGAAAGTTTAAGGGCAGTTAGTAAAACATCAGAGGAATTATTCCTAGTGAAACGCTTCATTATAGCTATGATGGAACAATATCCTAAGAAAAAGACACATAACATAAGTATCAAGGCAATAGAGGCACTTCCAACACTATGGGTAATACTTTGCCACCACCCCCTAGGGTCTAGTCCTTCTAAGGTCTGAGCTAGTCCTTGGGCTATATCGTCAATAGAAGAGGCATCTGGCAATTCCTTTTGAAAAGCTTCAATAACCTCCCTGTACAAGGTTTGTTCACTTAACGTACCATTTAGTAGGGCTCCATCTATAAGCATTTGTATATCATTCCATTCACATTCAGAGGCATTATATTTATAAGGTGTTACACAGACATGACTAGAATTCCAATCGCAAGTCAAAAACAATCGTTGCTGTAAAGCCAGATATTTCTGTCCAAGCCAAAACACTCCTCCTTTAACAGCTTTTATCTCATCTTGAAGGTGGGCATTCATTTCCAGCTGATGTTGCCACAGATTGTGGGAGTCCTGGTGCCACTGCACCATAAAGTCATGAGTTTGTACAGATTGTCGCAATGCGGCTCCGGATACTGCTGCAGTTGTAGCAATGGCAATCAGTCCAACAAGTCCTGCAATAATCAGTCCAATGGCACGACGACTCCTCCTCAGAAGTCGCTTGAAAAACTGCATTACCAATCCTTGTACAGGTCCTCCAGCCCAGGGACGATGCATGCGAACAGGAACCCAAAGGGAGTTGCGCTGGGTTAAAATCATGATCCTATCTTGACTAAAATTAAAGGTGACATTGTTATTCAAGCAAGTATACAATTTACAATTTATGCAGGTAATGGCATTCTTAGTTATGTTTATGGGGCCGACCATCAGTACTTGTGGAAAATGAACACAAGCAGAGATATTATAGGTCTTTACAACTGTGAAGTTGTAGGAGGCCGAGGATCCTTTAGTTCCTGAGTAAGTTCCATTGGCCAGCAATACAGGACCCTGAGAAGCTAATTTCTAGAGATGATGTTGTGGAGGAAATAGCCTGTCTCCATGGGCGAGAGCAGGCCGGGGGTCACCAAAGCCTGCTCCAAACCACCCTAAAAGCTGTTTAGCAGACATGGCATTGGACATGTTCATAGATAAAGTAGGGTCACAAGATGAGTTATATTCAGTGCAGTTTTTCAACCACACACCAAAAGGTCCCCAATCATACCAAGTATGTTGGGATGTATTCCAAATAGTTGGAAAAATTCCTCGACAATTTTCCCAACGTCTTTCAGTAAAGTTCAGGTTCAGATAAGTAAAATTGTCACATTTAGGCAGGCCAGCAGGGCTAGGATAATTATCTAATTTATAGGTATGAGATCCCACAGACCAGGAAGACAGTCTAATCAGCCGAGTTCTACTGGAGTTATATGAACCTCCATGCTGAATCCAATATTGATATCTAAAAGGGTAACATGGGGAACGGCCTTGACAGATAGCTTTAGAGAACTGAGAATAAGAGAAGTTAAATGATCTTTCCTCTTCCATAGGAAAGACTGGAATGCCAGACCCATAGGGGGAAAGAGTAAATTAGTAATAGATGTAAAAGAGACAGGGGCTTTTGTCCATAAGTATGGACATAAAGGAGGGTTAGAAATATAGGCCCAATACATTACCTCTGATGTAGCCCCTACAGGTTACCAGTGCACAGCTGTCCATTAGAATGGCCTTATCACTTGGATGAGAATGTTTCACCCCGGTCTTGATGCACAGAGGGGTGTTTGTTGCTGGATCTACTGGAGCAGGTGCTAGAAAGATGGGCTGTCTTCTGTAGAAACATAAGCATACCCTCGCCCCTGGGTTAACTAACTCCCCGGGACCCAATCTAGCCCAACCCCCAATCTAATCCAAACCGGCTGCTGTTTGTTTTGCATAGGCGGAGCTAGGAAGTGTCCTCAGCTCTTGCTAAAACATCTCCTTGAGACAAATTTAAAAAGTTAAGGACAAATAATGCTTCTGCAATAACAGCTTGGGCTGTTTTATAAATACTTTTCATAGAAGTTGCATATCCCTCAGTACTATCCATACTCCCCCTCTTTAGTTTTGTAATTTGTGTTTTTAATGTATAATGAGCTCTTTTTACTATACCTTGACCTTGAGGATTGTATTTAATTCCTGTAACATGAAAAATGTTATGAAATTCTAAAAATTTTTGTACTTGTTTACTGGAATAAGCTGGTGCATTGTCAGTTTTTATTTGAGAAGGAATCCCCATGACTGCGAACGTTTCTAGTAAATGTTGAATGACATGAGTCCCTTTTTCCCCTGGTAGAGGAGTTGCCCAAATAAAAGAAGAATATGTATCAATGGATACATGCACATATTGTAAGCGGCCAAATTCAGGGATGTGTGTTACATCCATTTGCCAAATTTTATTAGGAGCAGTTTCTGACGTGTCAATTTTTGAGGGCTACATAAATCCGAATCTCCTTGAAGAATGGAAAATAGGTTGAAGGGCAAAGCCAATTGATGTCCCTAGTAACTTTTGAAAATTATTAAGAGTTTTAAACTCTTTAGTACGAATTTTTATTAATTGGGGGGTAATTACTTGTCTTTTAACTAAATATCCCAGATACTTAAATGGTTCTTCTGTTTAAATGAATTTTATCAGGGGCAATTATTAAATTATACTGTTGAAAGTCTAATGGCAAAATTTGTAACAATTTTGATACAATATTTTTATCAGGTGCAGCAAATAATAAATCATTTTATTGAAAACCTGTAAAACAAACTGGAGTAGTAATTAAACAATCATCTTGATAGCCATCGTTTTTTTATATCCAACTTAAAACAAACATTTTAAATTTTATATCTCAGAATACATTTTTTGATCTCAAGTCTTTTACCAAGCCTGGTTGTATTAAAAGAAATCTGGAGCCTAGGTATCACCCATTGCTTTATGCTGTTTGTTTTTTACTTCCAAATTTCTTATCTAGAAAGGCATTCTAAAACCTTTTAAAGTAGAGGCTTTCACACCTTTACCTCAGCCTGTATTTGCATAGAAAAACTGAAGCCCAGGGGGCACATTGCCTCCTGGTTGTCTGCTTTAAAAGAGCCATTTTCCTATATACAGAGAGTTAATGAAAGTTGTGTACTTCTATCCCCCATTAGTTTATATACTTTAAAATATTTACCTGATTATATGTGACTTAAGATAGTTAATCTTACTGTTACAGTACAGTTTACACTTAAAAAATTTAGTACCTGATTCATTAAATTGATACCCAAAACAATTGTAACAAGAGTACACTTAGCAGTGTGCCCAGAATTATAACCATGAGATTTCAGAGTTAGCATATTTGCCTTTTTGATACATCCAAACTGCAAACCTGTACAGAAATCGAGTTATATCAGGTAAATAAACTTTTAACTTTCCTTTAAGATATTCCAATTTTAATCCATCCTAAGGGGCAGTTTTAGAAGTATCAGTCAAATCATACATTTTACCCTGAGGTTTCCAATGTTTACCTGAAAACAAAAGAAATAAAAGAAAGGCCTCCATTGGCCTGTCCTATAGAATGGGCCTATCTCCATCCTACTCCTTAGAGCTTGATGAACTGCCTTGGGGCCAGCTTGCCCCCTCCCACTATGAATGGACGCCACCCTACCGCTGTCCTGTCACGTGGATCGGCTAAACTGCACTTTTGTCAGTTTACCCCTCACTACTGAGGATAGGTTCAAGGGCCCATGCTAAGATCTTATTTATTTATTTATTTATTTTTAACCATTAATTAAAGAATTTTTTAACTATCGTTCCTTTTAAAATAAAGTAATAATCCTTTAAAGCTTTTGGTAAAGCCCAAACTCGATGATCTTTTGAAGTTTAAAGTTAAACTAACCTATTTTTACATCATACATTTTTAATCTTGAACACATTCACACCCACATACATTTGTGCGCGCGCACACACACATACATACATTCACATATGTAGGTATTAATGTAAACAGAACTTAAAAGCAGTCCAAACAACTATCAGCCGTACAATTTTTAGTGGCAAAAGGTATATTTTCCAATCTTACTCTTGTAATGACCAAAACTTAAAACAAAACCTTTAATGAATGATTTTAGCATTGTTTAGTCTTATTCGCTAGGGCCTATTAGTTTTAGCAAAGTATCTTAGCATACTAAACACTGAAGATAACTGGGTTGGGGTCCCCTGGAGTATTACTGAGTCCACCTAGCACTTGACTCTTAGTGTTTACTCTCAGGCTAAGATTAGCCTAGCCAGCTGTTTGAACTCAGCTCTTAGCAGCCTGCACTTTTTCTGCCTTCTTGCAGAAGGAGACACAGTACCTAGTAAATGTTTTGCCCATAGACATGTAAATGGACAACAGAAATAAGGGAAACAAAAGTTTATGTTTAAAACTGGTACCAATCTCAAAGACAAAACTAGTCAAGACAAAACAGAACATAGAAACAGAGGCTTATACGCCTTGGATGGCATGTCCAGCGTCCACAAGCTGCCAGCCAGAGTGATGGAAAGTCCATAGGGCCCTGAAAATTCTCAGGGGGATCCTCCCCAGTGGAGATTTCCATCCCCTGGCAATCAACCTGCCGAGGCCGCCCACCAGAGGACTTTTTTCCCAATTTAGCACTCCACACGAAACACAACTAATCAAACAAGGACAAAGACACATGAAACATGTAGCGCAGGCGCAAATTAAAAGTGCAATTGCAGTAAAAATTCTCTTGAGAAGTAAAAGAAAAATCACTAGTCCTTCCCCAATTCCAGGCTGATGGACTAAAACAGGGAGTGTCAGCTCCCCTGCTAGTGCCTGGTTGTAAAGAAAAGTTGATGGGGAAGCCTCCTTCACTGGAAGGGAGCCATGAGACGGCCCTGTATTACAGCTGTCCTAAATTGAGTGAATCTGGTCAATATCTTGATAATGACGGGGCTGTGCCACACCTCTGGTTGGAGGGGGTTCAATGACAGGAAAAGTTTGATAGCAAGAAAGAGAAGCAGAACCATAGGACTTAAGATTAATTAAAGTAAAAGTGGGCTCCGTGGCCACAATTATTTGTTCTTTACTTTCACCTTCCTGACTGCCCCTGGGAGATCGAAAGAGCATCTCTAGCACTTTGACTGCACTGCTGAGCTGCCTAAATTAGCATCATTCTCTGAAGGAGCATAGGTAGAGGCTGAAGGCTTATTTGATGTTAAATTTTTCTTTAACAAAACTGACAGGAGATAGTTCAGGTGTTGCCATGTCTTTTAGCTCCTGCCCAATTTGAGTTTTTACCTCCCCGGACAAATTATAAGCCTTCATAGCTTTTTCCACATCAGCCTCTGGCTCAGCAGCTGATGTTATGATAGCATCAGGAGACATCATGCTCACGGCTGTATGTTTTAATGCCCAAACAGACCAAAATGTAACTGGAACCTTGTCTCCACACCGATATTCATTTTTCATATTATTCTCTACTCGTTCCCAGACTTCTAAATCTAAAGTATCTCCCTCTGGGAACCATACATTATACTCCACTACCTGTACACACTCATCTCTTTGTGAACACGAGACCATAGCTCCGTCTCGTTTCAATACATGGTGGATAAAATTAGAAAATGGAGTTGGTTTAGCTTGTCCCATAACCCCGTAATTTTTTAAGAATAGGAGCTCACCACACAGATCCCTTGTCTCCTGTGAATTACACACAGATCCCTTGTCTCCTGTGAATTAAAAATATCTCTCACCTCACTCGAGAGCTCGGCAGTTCCGCAATCTCCTGTGGATCAATTGTCAGGTCCCTGTTCGGGCGCCAGATGTTGAACCTGGGTAACTGCAGTCGAAATCAGGACACGGGGGATGCAAGGCGAGTGAACCAATGCACACTTTATTCCAAGAGGGCCAGGGTTTATATAGGGTTAGAAACCAATTTTACAATTACAGGGTAAAAGATCAATACAGCATGACATTTGTCTCAAATACAGAAGTGGAGGAAATTTCCTATTGTGAGGGCAGGAACTTGATACAATGCCTTTCTAATTACAGGAGGTAGTGACTACAAAGATTGTTGATATCAAAGCAAGGAACTGTATACAACCTAGGTAGAACTATAATTATCTACTAGCTACTATCTCAATCTTGACTTCTCAGGTACTTGTGAAAATAACAATGAGGAGACTTTTCTGTTTATTGTGATAATCTAACATTAAAGGCAGCTGGTCAAGCAAGTCTCCAAGCAAGTCTCCAGGCAAGTCTCCTCTAGGAGACTTGCTAAGTAGGGGGAAAAAGGAGATTCTCACAACAACTGGTGGCTACCTTTGGCCCACAAACACCAGAAACTCCTTACTGGGAATGTGTTCCCAAGGGCCTATTAGTGTGCTAATGAGGCATCGGAGTAACCGTGCCGGGGCTAAATTTTTCCACTGGTTGGAGACTTTAATTCTCCAACAAGCATCATCTATGTGTTCATAAGGGTATAGCTATTGAGCCTTGTGATGCTCTGCTATGACAGGACTAAACCTGTACTAATTATTCCCAATAAGGGAGACCATAGAGTCCATGTTTCTTTGGGTCTGGCTCACTTCACTTAGTATAATTTTTTCCAAGACCTTCCATTTCCTTACAAATGGGACAATGGCATTCTTTCAGATAGAAATATAAAATTCCATTGTATATATGTACCATATTTTCCTGATTCATTCGTCTACTGAGGGGCATCTGGCTTGGCTCCAGATTCGTGCTATGACAAATTGTGCTGCGATGAACATTATTGTGCTGGTGGCATTACTGTGATTTTGTTTGTGGTCTTTTGGATAGATACCCAAAAGTGGGGCTGCTGGGTCATAGGGGAGTTCTATATTTAGCCTTCTGAGGAATCTCCATACTGCTTGCCAGAGTGTCTGAACCAGTTTACATTCCTACCAACAATGGATTAGGGTTCCCTTTTGGCCACATCCCCTCCAGCAATTGTTATTGTTAGTTTTCTTTATATGGGACATTCTTACTGGGTGATGGAATCTCAGTGTTGTTTTGATATGCATTTCTTTCATGGCCAGTGATGTAGGGCATTTTTTCATATGTCTCTTGGCCATTCTCATTTCCTCATCAGAGAAGTCTCTTTGTAAGTCTTTAGCCCACTTGATGAGGGGGCTATTGGTTCTTTGCGGTTTTGTTTTGAAAGAAGGTAATTTTTTAGTTCTGCATATATTTTAGATATGAGGCCTTTGTCTGTTGAATGTCCAGTAAAGATCTTCTCCCAGTCTGTGGGCTTTCTGTTTATCTTGCGAGCTATGTCACTTGCCGTGCAGAAGCTCTGCAGTTTGATGCAGTCCCATTTGTCCAACCTTTCTTTGATTTGTAGCGTTTCTGGGTCTTTGTTAAGGAAGTTCCGTCCCGTGCCAAGGAGCCCAAGTATTTCTCCTACTCCTTCCTTTAGTGTTTTCAGGGTGTCTGTTATGATTTCGAAGTCTTTAATCCATTTGGAATTGATTTGGGTGCCGGGTGACATATAAGGATCTAGTTTCAGTTTGTTGCATGTGTTGAGCCAGTTTTGCCAGCACCACTTGTTAAAGAGGATATCTTTCTTCCATACTATTGTTTTAGCTCCTTTATCAAAGATTAAGTAGGCATAGTTCTGTGGGTTCATTTCTGGGTCTTCAATTCTGTTCCATTGGTCTTCAGGCCTGTTCTGGTGCCCATACCAAGCTGTTTTTATTACTATAGCTTTAAAATACAGCTTGAAGTTGGGTATTGTTATTCCTCCAGCACTCTTCTTTCTGCCTAGGATTGTTTTTGCTATTCTAGGTCTTTTATTGTTCCATTTGAATTTCTGGATTGCTTCCTCTATTTCATTAAAAAATGGTGGTGGGATATTAATGGGTATTGCATTGAATTTGTAGATAGCATTTGGCAATATTGCCATTTTGATTATATTAATCCTCCCAATCCAGGAGCATGGGAGGTTTTTCCATTTCCTTACTTCTGACTTAATTTCAATTTTCAAGCTTTTAAAGTTCTCATATCTAGTTTAAAGGCAAGAGAACCAGTAACCGGGTACTAGACACCTAGGTGCCCATATTCTTAGCTGCTCTGGAGGCTAAGATCTGAGTATTGTGGATCAAAGTCAGTGTGGGCAGGAAAGTCTGTGAGACCCTTATCTGCAATTAACCACTAAGAAGCCAGAAGCTGAGCTCTGGCTCAAATGGTAGAATAGTAGCCTTGAGCATAAAAGCTCAGGGGCAGCACCCAGAATCCTGGGTTCAAGTCCCAAAACTGGCACCAAAAAAAAAAATGACAAAGCCAACTACTTACTGACAACAAAGAGCTCATTCATCTAAGCATGGACCTAGAATTCTAAACACTAACCCATTACTCTTCTTACTAGATACTCATCTCCTGAAATCAAAAAGGCTTAGGGTCCTTTTTCCTATTTATTTAGCCCAGGTAGCCTCAGTATTTTCTCAAAAAGAATCAAGATTTTCTTTTGGTAAATTAGACCATTTGAACCAAATGATGGTAAATTAGAAAGGTATGTGAATTTTAGCTATTCCAAACTATCAAAAACACACAGTAACCCAGTTTCCTTGCTCACAAATAACTTTGTTGATAGATGAGAATCGGATACTCATTGGAGCCATTTTAATGAACCCGTAAGTTTTAAGAATAATTCATATACTAAAGTATTTCAAAACAGTTCACTTGAAACACTTAAGTTATAAATTTTTGTAATTTAATGTATTTGTTTCTTTTTAGAAAACTGTATTAGATAGAAAGATGAAAGGTGAAGTTGAATCTCATCTTGATCAAATTGTACCACATAAAGTGTTAGCATTGGAATTAGGATAATTTGCTATGTTGCACTTATTTACAGTTTTATTTTCCCTATTTTTAGATGTTAAGATTGACTTTTAATTGCAGAGAATAAGATTATTGCCTTTATATAATCAAACTTCTAATATGTATCGAGCCTTTGGTGGACAAAGTCTAGCTCATGAACGCACTCATTATCAAAGGAGATGCATTATGCTTTGGGATGTGGGAAGATAATGGGGTATTATCACGACATGAATCTTGGATTTCAGTTATATATATGCATATATTCGTATGTATATATACATATATATACACATATGTATACACACATATATATAGACACATATGTATATGTGCATATATAGAGAGAAAGTTTATTAGGAGAGAGCACATGTAAAGAATTACAATGTATGAGGATCATTGTGTTTCATAAAAGAAGTCCATGAACAGCATTCTATGAGACTTGGGAGAAAAGAGTTGTTACTGTTGCCTGAGAAAGGTTCATGGATATCTGTCTGGAGGTGCTGGCATTTGATCTCTGATCTTAAAGCCAAACTAGATTTGAACAAGAGAGTCTTTGAGGGTTTCAGTCATGCCTATGAATTAAAGTGGGTAAATGATCTAGTCTTTACACAATGTCTCGCACCAAGTAGAGTGTCAATAAATGCATGAGGGGGGCTGGGGCTATAGCCTAGTGGCATGAGTGCCTGCCTCGGATACACAAGGCCCTAGGTTCGATTCCCCAGCACCACATACGCAGAAAACGGCCAGATGCGGTGCTGTGGCTCAAGTGGCAGAGTGCTAGCCTTGAGCGGGAAGAAGCCAGGGACAGTGCTCAGGCCCTGAGTCCAAGGCCCAGGACTGGCCAAAAAAAAATAAAAAAATAAAAATAAATGTATGAGGATTAAGTGCATAATCTGCAAGTTGACTGTTACTGCCTGCTTGTCTGCCTTGTGAATGATGTCAGAGAAGTCACTGGAGAACATTTTCCCAAGAGCTAACTTGCACAATGTTTCTTCACTTACCAAGGGCTTTAACTGCTTTGCTTCCCCGTATTCCAATTCTCATAAACATTGGCCACCATGCTTTGTCTCTAAAACATGGTGCAGCTGCTGGGTGGTCCTTCTACCGACCCCTAACAGAGTCAGCTGTTCACCAGAGAGTAGGATTGATGTCTGACCAACAGATGATCCCGTGCAGGGAATGAAAGAAGAGGAGGGGCTGCTGGGAGGCAATTTGTGCAGTGGCTTGGCTTGATTGTATTAAACGGGTAGAGATGGATGGAAGCTTAGTTTCAAGCCAGTTCTGAAGATAGGTAATTTGTGTCAAATAGTTCTGAAGTGCTGTATCCATGGAGGGAAGTGGAGTGGAGAGCCGAGTCCAGTGCCATTATAGATTACATGCTTACAGCCTGGGTAGCAATGAGATTTTAACCTTCACGTAGGACCCAGATATTCATGACCCATGTCATCAATAGACCAAGGTTGGTATAGGTTAAAAAACTTCAAACTACCTTAGCCAAGGACTAGACCAGTCATCGTTTTAACAATTCTGTAGGATGTGTGAAAGGGGAAGATGATTTTGACAGGAAGACCGTAAGTGCTTTCTCAGGTGTTTCCCCTCTCTCTAGCATTTGTCTCTCTGAGTGTTCTTCCTTGCTCAAACTTACATTCTGTTTTATGACATTTTTCTTGATTGTCTTCTTTTTCGCTGGTCTCTTCCCCTCAGAATCCTTTCTTCCTTGGGCTGGCAAGAACAGCCCCCATGAATTTTACTGGATCTCTCTCTCTCTTTCTCTCTCTTTTTTTAATGTCTTGATATTGACGTTGTCCTCTGTTTGGAAGAAACTTCTGTGTTGACTTTCACCTCTGGGGTTTTGAGTTGTAGTTACAGGGTGGTCATCCCAAATAAAATGTGTTAGTGTCACCTTCTACATCGTACCTCCAAGACTGAATCTATTGGCTCATTCTATTCCTCCTGATAGCCGCCTACTGTTTTATTTTCTGTCTTGCTGTCATCCAGTTCATGCTTTTCTATAAGTCTTACATTTGTTACTTATATTTTTTTACTATCCTTGTGACGTAATTCCTTTCTTTTTTTCTTTTTTTTCAAATTTTTATTATTAAACTGATGTACAGAGGTTACAGTTTCATACATTAGGCATTGGATACATTTGTTGTACTGTTTGTTACCTTGTTCCTCAAACCCCACTCCACTCTCCCCCTTACCCTTTCCCCCCCTGAGGTGTTCAGTTCACTTACACCAAACATTTTTGCACGTATTGCTTTTGTATTTGTTTGTCTTTTTTTACCCTGTGTCTCTCAATTTTGGTATTCCCTTTCAATTTCCTAGTTCCAATACCAGTATACACGGTTTCCAATATACTCAGATAAATTACAGAGATAGTGTAGGTACAACCACAGGAAGGTGATACAAGAACATCATCAATAGTAGAAGCTACAGATACACAAGGGACATTGAAAGTAGTTACAACTGTGATATAACAATTGTATCCATAACATGGAGTTCATTTCACTTAGCATCATCTTATGTGTTCATAAGGGTATAGCAATTGGGCCTTGTGATGCTCTGCTATAACTTGCCTAAACCTGTACTAATTATTCCCAATAAGGGAGACCATAGTGTTCATGTTTCTTTGGGTCTGTCTCACTTCATTTAGTATAATTTTTTCCAACTCCTTCCATTTCCTTACAAATGGCATTTGTTACTTCTAAAGGCCTTGTAGTTATTCCCAATCAGCATTGTATATAGCTTTATTTAGGCTCAAATGACAACTTTTAGGCTATTATGTCTAGTAATCTCTGAGCTGGTGTGTGTGTGTGTGTGTGTGTGTGTGTGTGTGTGTGTGTGTGAGTGTGTGTGTGTGTGTGCTCTTGAGGTTTGAACTAGGGCCTGGGCACTATAGCTGAGCATTTTTGTTCAAGTCCAGCGCTGTGCCATTGGAGCCCCAGCTCCCCTTTTGCTTTCTGATGATTAATTAGACGTGAGTCTCATGGGCTTTTCTGCCCAGGCTGGCTTCAAATTGTGATCTGCATATCTCAGCATTCTGAGTAGGTTCATTACAGGTATGGACCATAGGCACTCTACTTTTTGTTTTCAACAAACAAGAGCTGATTATTGAGGAACAGTGAGGAGAAGTCTTACTTTTGAGCTGGTTTTGATTGCATTTTTTTTCTTCTTAAAAACCTGAATTGACTGCTTTTCCTTTAGTCCGTCCTGGTCTGATACTAAAAGCCTTTCACAATGGAGTTCCTTTCCATATTCCCAGATTTCCCTCTGTTCTTTTCTTTTTTTCCCCTCTGTGATTTGTTCCCGCCAGTATGGAACACGCAAACAGCCTTCTAACTTCAGGCCTCTTGGAGGCCAGTTCAGATACTGGTCTTCCTGTCCAAAATTAATTTCTTCTTCCCCTGAACCTTTAGGTTACTTTCTAATGATAGCCCTTATTTCCCTTATTCTGCCCTTATTTCCAGGGCTGACTTTTGTGTACTTTTTGTGTCAACTTCTTGAAGGTTTGGCTTCATTTTGGTTTTGTGTTTCTGTCCTTCCTACACCATAAGACAGAGTCCCTGATGATTTAATAAGTTTGTAAAAAATATGTAAACTCATGGAGCAGTTTAATAGTGTCTACTCAGAAGAAATGAGGAGATAGCACGGTAGTTTCAGTCCGATAGAAACATTGAATTGGGAATCACTTTAATTCTAAAATATATCTAAAATCTTAAGATTTGTTAGTCAAGTATGCACTCAGAATTATGTTAAATTAAGTCATTTGTATCATTAGAGCTAAATCATTATACACTTAGAAGGAAAATCCAAACAGTGACTCCTCTCAAAACCATTTCAGAGAAAGCCAGAATGTTTTGAGATAGGATAGTATTCAACTATCACTGATGAGAATACCTTTTCTTCTTACATTGATTGGGTATTTACTAGTCAAAAACTCCTTATGTAAATAAAAACAACTTAGTCTCCAGAGTTTACCTTTACTTTATTTGCTTATTGCTAGAATTTGCAGTTCTCCATATCTACCACAGTTATATAACCTTATAAATTGGATTTCATATCTTTGTAAACCTTACAAAATTTGATGTTTGTATGCATTAACTTGAAGACCATTGGAATATTGATAGTTATACGAATCATTGTTTAAAACATTAATTCTGAGAAGACAGAAATTGTGAAATAAATGCTGTCGTGGAATCCATTTTTGTGCTTAAAGAAAGTTTTCCTGTGACTTTGGATGCCCTTATCATAGTTAGTACTCATTTCGAGTATTATTTATGCTTTTACTCATCCAACTTTTTTTAGTATTTAATAAAATGCAATTAGCAGATCATCTGTTATAAAATGGTAGCTGTCAGCCCAGCGTTTGCATACTTCAGTTCCCCATGGGCCAGAAAACATGACTTTCATTCTGTAGCCTTAGCCTTGACCCTGCCTGCTACAATACCTTCTTTCTTCTGGTAGAAACACCTGCACAATGCAAGTCATCCTGTCAGTCTTCCTCCAGCCCTTGTGTTACAGTGTCGTAGTTGATGTTCACAGGACCTCTGGAGCTGCAAATCCCTCCCATGGCCATGCAGCTGGGGCTGGCTTGGGCCATGTTTCTAGGTAAATACAATTTCCACCTCCCCTCCTGCTCCATCCTCCCACATCCTGGCTGAACCCGTGTGGGAGAGCTTGCCCACCGCCTCAGCCCTTGCCAGACTTGGAAGCGGCCAGTGTCTGGATCTGCCACCTCTCTCGCCCTCCATGTCATCTGTCTTCCTGACAGCACAAGGGAGATACAAGAAAAACAGGTCAGCGGATCCGGACATTTCCTCCCTGGGCAGGTTTCCACTTACCTCTTGTCTGCCCACTTGCCTTGGCCTCTCTCCCCCAGATCACTGCCTGCAACTTCCTGCTATTGGGCAGCCAAGGATTATACTGGCTATTGGCAGGAGCTGGCAATCCTGGTGCCCGAGGCTCACAGCCATATGTTTTAGGCTCCTTCAGGAAGCTCTGCTAAGACACCAGGGAAAGGGATATCTGACCCTTCCCTGCCGTGACCAAGGCACACTTGCACCCAGCAATGATATTCATAGGCAGCATCATCACTGTCATGCAGATCTCCAAGAGCAGAGGCAGCTTGGCATCAAGTACGGAGACCTTTGTGTAGAGGACAGCACAAGAGGGGAGCCTTCGCCATATGACTGGTTTCCGGGAACTTCAAAAAACAAGTAACGTGTAAACACTTTGAACTCCCTCTGTCCAACCTCATACCTGACACAATCCTGCAACCACACATGAAAAAAAATTCCTCACAGGCGAGCCGACTCTCTCTCTCTCTCTCTCTCTCTCTCTTCCTCCCCGCCACCCCCACATGCTCACTATAACACACTGTGCCGGGTCCTCCTGGATCTACATCCACATACCTATTTGCACATATGCAGACATAGGCTTAGGAAGCACACTCTTGTACAGCATCAGGAACACACGCATGTAGGCAAGCAGGGGCACACACACGCACACGTGAGCGCACCCAGTACACAGTGGCTTGGAAGGTGCTAAGGGGTTTTCGAGGACTGTGTCCTACTTGCTCAAGTCCAGGGTGTTGTTCTCGTGGTGGGCGTGGCTAAGGAGCCCAGCGCTGCTTACTGGACAGTCCATTGGCACTTGGGCCTCCCCCTGCTGTCCTCACCAGTCTCCCATTCCCTGAACCATGCAGCTTCGGAGACCTGGGTAGCAACAAACTCTTCGGGAAAGCAATCAAGGCAGAAATGTCAATGTAACAGGACCACATGATTACGCCCCAGTAGTGCCCCAACCAAGGATGGCATTCGTTACCCCTCAGGTCTACACCCTAAAGCACAGCGCTGCACGCAGAGAATGGGGCAGGCCTGTGCCCCAGAATCCCTTGCCTCTTCTCCCTTCTACTTGGTCCCAGGGTGGTGGGGCGCCCAACCTGGCCTTCCTAGCCACCACCTGCCATCTGCAGCTGAGTTCCTGAGGCTTGTCCCCTGCACACATACCTCCTTTGCTGATAACTCCCTCCGAGTTCTCTCTCCTAGCCCTCCTGTCCCTGCCTTGCTGCTCTGGACTGCTTTCAACTCACACATGCCTCTGCATCACTGCCTCTTTGCCTCTGCCTCTGCTTCCCAATTTCCCCCTCCTCCTCTTGAGGTTCACAGGCTGCACACCTCCCCATGTACCTCTTCACATCTTCTGGGGAAATTACAACTGCCTCACCCTGGCCTAGCCCTTCTTATCTTCTCCAAATCTCCCTCTGCTCTCACCCTCTGCACACCTGGGATCTCTCAGTCCTCTGGTGAACACCAATCCCCATTTATCTAATCTGTTGTCTGCCTGCTCTGTGCCCAAGCCCCTCTGCTCCTTTTCTGTGCACAGGAGGTTTGTGACAAAGGTAGGAGATAAGCGGCACTCCTTTCCTGCCTTCTGGTTTTATGACTGACATCCGATTGGTCTGGAAACAGCCTCTGCCCCCTTGGCCAAGACCACCTGAAGACCTTGCCTGGCTTGCTAGGCAGCAGCCCTGTGTTTTTCTGAGCAGGAAGGACTGCACATATGCGACCCACTATGCAGAAAAGCCTCCAGGGGGTGGCCGGATGTTTTGTTTCTCCATTCCTTGCCCACTTTGTTGATGTGTGCTTTCATTTGCATTCCAACAGGAACAGCCTTAAGGAAGGGGTAGTGAGGCTGCTTAGAGGTAGGCAGTTGGTGCTCACAGGCCAGCAGGGCCTCCTGGTGCCTCACTAACAGTGCATTTGCACCTGGGGTGCTGGGAAGCCTCTGGGCAGTGCCCATATGGTTTGGAGCTCTGTGACATGGCCAGGTACTAGGCGCCTCCTGCTGACTTGAGCCAGTGTTCCAACTGGAGTTGCCATAGCAAAAAGGACACAGGGCCCCTTGGGGGTTTGCTGTAAGTTCTCACTAGTTCTCACAGGCCTTCGGGGATGCACAGGATGTGTAGAGCCGCACATCCATCCCCTGGCCATTCTGCTGGGAACGGCTTGGGCCAGGGTCCTAGGCAAATACACTTTCCACCTCCCCTCCTGCTCCATCTTCCCACATCCTGGTTGAACCCGTGTGACACAGCTCCCCACCGCCTCTGCCCTTGCCAGTCCTGGAAGTGGCTGGTGTATGGATCCGCCACCTCTCTCACAATCAACCTCATCTCTCTTGCTCAGAGCATAAGGGAGATACAAGATTAGCAGGTCAGCGAATCTGGGCATCTCCTTTCTGCGCTAGTGTCTGCTTAACTCTTGTCTTCCCGCTTGCCTTGGCCTCTCTGGCCCAGATCCCTGCCTGCTACTTCCTGCTATTGAGCAGCCAAGGATTATACTGGCTAGAGGCAGGAGCTGGCCATCCTGGTGCCCGTGGCTCACAGCCATATGTTTAAGGCTCCTGCAGGAAGCTCTGCTAAGACACTAGGGAAAGTGATATCTGACCCTTCCCTGCCTAGACCAAGGCACACTAGCACCCAGGAACAGTATTCATAGGCGTCATTGTCACTGTCATGCAGATCTCCAAGAGCAAAGGCAGCTAGGTATCCCAGGCCTCAAGTCCGGGGACCTTTGTGCAGAGGACAGCACAAAAGGGGAGACTTTGCCAAATGATTGGTGTCTGGGAACTTCAAATAAGCAAGTAAACATGCACACAATTGGAACTCCCTATGTCCAACCTCATACATGACACACTCATACAACCGCACATGAACAAAGAATTCCTCATAGGCGAGATGACTCTCTCTCTCTCTTTCTCTTTCTCCCTTCCCGCCACCTCCACATGCTCACTCATAACACACTGTGCCGGGTCCTCCTGGATCTACATCCACATACCTATTTACACATACACAGACTTTGGCTTAGTAAGCACACCCATGTACAGCATCAGGAACAAACACACACGCATGTAAGCAAGCACGGGCACACATATGCACATTTGAGCGCACCCAGTACACAGTGGCTTGGAAGGTGCTAAAGGGTTTCCGGGGACTGTCCTACTTGCTCAAGTCAAGGGTGATATTCTTGTGGTGGGCGTGGCTAAGGAGCCCAGCGCTGCTTACTGGACAGTCCATTGGCACTTGTGCCTCCCGCTGCTGTCCTCACCAGTATCCCGTTCCCTCAACCATGCAGCTTGGGTGACCTAGGTAGCAACAAACTTTGGGGGAAAGAAATCAAGGGAGAAATGGGAATGCAACAGGACCACAGGATTAGGCCCCCAGTAGTGCCCCAACCTGGGAAGGCATTCATTACCGCTCAGGTCTACACCAAGAAGCATGGAGCTGCAAGCAGAGAGCGGGGCAGGCCTGTGTGCCAGAATCCCTTGCCTCTTCTTCCTTCTCTTGGTCCCAAGGTGGTGGGGTGCCCATCGTGATCGTCCAACCTCGCCTTTCTTGTATGGTGCAAGTCAGTTCGCTTTTTGGCAGGAACTGACCAGGAGGGCCTCCTAACGGAGGCTCAACCTGCCCACCTTGATCTTGGGTCTGCTACTTTTGCTTCTTCACAGGAGCCATGGATCAGCTTAGGAGATCTCCATTTTGTAAGTCTTTTAAATATCAGGCCTGTGTGTATTGTTTCTTCTGTTTTATTGGAATTGTTTTACCTCTTGTTATTTTGTGGACTGCACAACTGAGGAGACTGATAGGCATGGGCAACGTCCCTTCCACTCCCGTGGACTTGACTTTAGCCCACTGGAAGGAAGTTACTCACAATAATAGTGTAGAGATCAAGAAAGGAAAGTGGGTGACTCTCTGCTCTTCTGAGTGGCTCACTTTCAAGATGGGTGGCCACCAGAAGGGACTTTTCACTTGAGTACAATTCTCAAAGTAGAGGACTATGTTTTTAATTCCTTACATAGTCACTTCGAAAAAGTTGGTAGATATCACCTTCTCTGGGCCCCTCCCGTGAGTCCGTCCCTTCTCCTTTTGTGTGAAAACTCATTTTGTTTTTTAAACACAAAGAGAAGTTCCACCACCTGTCACTCATGGTCTCAATTACTTGTGGTAATACTCAGTTAGCTGCTGTTACTGTGGTGGCACTTACTAAAAACTTCATAGAGTATTTTAATCAGCTATAATGTCATGATAGTATTACCATATTACTGTACAGTATTAGAAAACAGATACACAGCAGATAGTGCTTAGAAAATTTCTAAGTACTGTATGTAAGCATTTAGGTTCTTTTTTTTTTTTTTTTGGCCAGTCCTGGGCCTTGGACTAATGATTTCTCATTAGTATTACCAGGAGGGTTATATACTTAATTTAATGTTGTTTTTATTTTGCCAGTTCTGAGGCTTGAACTCAGGGCTTGAGCACTGTCCCTGAGCTGCTTTTATTCACACACACACACACACAGCACTACTTCCACCTTTTTCTGTTTATGTGGTGGGGAGGAATGGAACCCAGGGCTTCATGCATGCTAGGTGAGCACTCTGCCGCTAAGCCACATTGCTAGTCGAATATGTTGGGTGTATTTATGATTGTTCATTATGCCAGTCCTGAGGCTTGAACTCAGGGCTTGGGTGCTGTTCTTGTGCTGAAGGCTAGCAGACTATCATTTGAACCACAGGTCCACTTCCAGCTTTTTTTGGTAGTTATTTGGAGATGAGTCTCATAGACTTTCCTGCCTGGATGGATTTGAGCTGTGAGTCTCAGCTCATAAGCTTCTGAGAAGTTAGGATTACAGGTGAGAGCCACTGGCACTTAGCAGCTCCTTTTTTGTTTTTGTTGTTGTTGTTTTTACAAACTGATTGTAAAGATAAATTACAATATTTTAAGTGATGAACTGCTTTTCCTAATTCAAGTATTTTGGCATATTTTCTAGTTAATCAGTTATGTAGATGTAAAACATTACTTGGAAGATTGTTTATGTGTTTATTATGTGGAAGACAGCAATTTGCTTTCCATAATCGTTCATTCACTTGTGAAATATCTTTTCCTTCTGTAAACCAGTCTAAAGCTACAAAAATAGGTATTGAACTATTAGAATCTTATTAAACCATGTATTGTGCTCTCTCTCCTCTCCTCTCCTCTCCTGTCCTCCCCTCCCTTCCCCTCTCCTCCCCTCCACTCCTGTCCCCTGTCCTCCCCTTTTCTCTCCTCTCCTCTCCCACCACCTGTAGTAACAAGGTTTGAATTCAAGGCTTCATCCTGGCATGTATGCCCACTCAGCTGGTATTCTGCCACTTACACATGTAGCCCAGCATTTCACTGGTTAATTGGAGATGGAGTCTTTTGGACTTTACTGAATGGGCTGGCTTTGAACCCTGACCCTCTGCATCTCAGCTTGCTGAGTATCCAGGTTTACCGGTATGAGCCCCAGGTGCCTGGCTAAATCATGTGTTTTAATTTTAACACATTTTGTTATGTTCAATGTACATGGCTTAGAAATACATAATGACAGTAGTTTGTATGCAGCAAACTACATTATTCTTAGAGAATTAGAGAACTAGAGTGCACATTTTGGTATTGAGATTTTCTTAAAAAAAATAAATGAGTAGAACCCTTGAAAGGACAATGAAATATAATATGATGGTCCCATATGTATATGAAGAAGTGTGATATAAAACACAATGAGTTGCATGGTCCTAGATGCTATGAATTCTGAGGATCCAACAATGAGGTGTGAGCTTTCATACAGCTCGGCTCTCTAAAAATTGTTGGTAATTGATCTTACATTAATTATCTCATTTCATTCCTAAAACATCCTGAATATTAGATCGGGTATGTATTGAAATCATTATTTGCGTATAAGAAAACATGGCTTAATGTATGGATCTGTGACCCCTCTGTATATCACTTTGACAATAAATAAGTAATTATATATTTTTTTTAAAAAACTAAAACACATTGAGAGGCTGCTGGCTACTCCAAGTGGAGGTGATGCTGTCTTTCTAATTATAAGGCTGAGTTTTTTGCTGGCACATGGTAGCTGTGAGGATTATTCTAAAATAAGGTTGCTGATCAAAGATGGCCTTTAGAACTTTTGATAACATTGAAAACTACTAGGTCTATCATGATTGCTCTCAATCAACTAATTATGCCTATTTAGAAGTAATAATTATATGAGAGGAGTTCATCTTGACAGTTCAGCATTTTCCATTTTCTGAAAAACAAGAAATGTAAGGTTAGACTCATTTTCTCTATACTGATGATGATGTAGGAGCTCAATGTAGTTCAGTGCCAATGTGATCCTTTTAAATAGGACCATATGAAGTTCTGCCTGATGCTTTGCTCATTTGAGCTAAATTTAAAAATTGAAGTGTTAGGGTCTTTTTTTAATAAGTTAGCAACATATTTCTAACAAATTTTTAATCTTTTATTGGAAAACTAGCATTTTGTGGATTCTTTGTTGTTGTTATTGTTTGTGGGGCATGAACGCAGGTGCTGACCCTGAGTTCACTCACTATCTTCCTTTCTCTCTTTCTTTCTTCCTCTCTTTCTTTTCTCCCTTCCTTCCTTCCTTCCTTCCTTCCTTCCTTCCTTCCTTCCTTCCTTCCTTCCTTCCTTCCTTCATTGCCAGTCCTGGACTCAGGTCCTGAGCACTGTCCCAGACTTTTGTTTTTGTTTTGCTCAAGGCTAGTACACTACCACTTGAGCCATTGCTCCACTTCTTGCTTTTTGCTATATGTGGTGGTGAGGAATTGAACCCATGGCTTCATGTATACAAGGCAAGCACTCTACCACTAGGCCATATTCCCAGCCCTTCTTCCTTTCCTTTCAAGGCTAGTCCTCTGTCTCTTTGAGCCACAGTGCCTCTTCCAGGTTTTTGTTTTTGTTTTTTTTGTAGTTAATTGGAGATGAGACTCTTTAACAGACATTCTTGTCTTCACTGGCATTCAACCATGATCCTCAAAGGTCAGCCTTCTGAGTAGCTAGGATGACAGACAGGCATGAGCCACCAGCACCCTGTACATTGGGACAATTCTAAAATGTATGTCTTATGCTTAAATACCTCTTCTCCACTGCCTTATGGAAGGAGCCCAAATTGACCCCAGCTTCTTTTTAATTTTCACAATGCTTATGGCATTCAGCAGCAGGAATTCCTGGTTTCTAGAGAGTTGTTCTCTTCCTGTGTTCCTGTCTCTGTCTCTTCTTCCTGGAATCTTCCCCATTGGTGTCTGCCTGTCAAATGGCTACCCATTCTTAATGAACTACTCAGATGTGAAGTTGAAATGATAAATCTTTGCTTTCCTTGGCCAGCCCCGCCCCACCCTGGCGGTTTCCTGTTGTTTCTGCTTGGGGCACTGGAAGGCTCAGGCCAGGGCAGGACGGGCGATGGATGGGGGGCTGGGTGGGGCAGAGCGGACAGGCGGGACAGAGGCAGTGGAGTCAAAACAGGGTAAAATGGTACACGGGTGTGCAATTTGCAAGCTGGGGGTTCTGGGTGCTGAGTGCTAAATATTAGGTAGCTGGGTGCTGGGTACTGGGTGCTGGGTGGCTAGGGGCTGGTTACTGGGTGTCTGGGTGCTAGGTACTGGGTGCTGGGTGGTTGGGTGCTGGGTGACTGGGTGCTTGGTAGCTGGGTGTTGAGTAGCTGGATGGTGTGGTCTGAGTAGTTGGGTGCTGGGTACTGGTTAGATGGGTGCTGGGTGCTAGGTACTAGGTGCCTGGTGTCTGAGTAGCAGGGTTCTGGGAACTGGGTGCTCAGTAGCTGGGTACTGGGTGCTGGATAGCTGGGTGGCTGGGTTCTGGGTGCTGGGTACTGGGTGCTGGGTAGCTGGGTACTGGGTGCTGGGTGTCTGGGTGCTGAGTAGCTGGGTGCTGGGGGCTGGTTGGCTGGGTGCTGGGTACTGGGTGATGGGTGCTGAGTGGTTGTGTCCTGGTGCTGGGTGGCTGGGTACTAGGTGCTGGATTAGGTGCTGGATAGCTGGGTAGCTGGGTGGCTGGGTGCTGAGTAGCTGGGTACTGGGTGCTGGGTAGCTGGGTACTGGGTGCTGGGTCTCTGGGTGCTGAGTAGCTGGGTGCTGGGGGCTGGTTGGCTGGGTGCTGGGTACTGGGTGATGGGTGCTGAGTGGTTGTGTCCTGGTGCTGAGTACTGGTTGGCTGGGTACTAGGTGCTGGATTAGGTGCTGAGTAGCTGGGTAGCTGAGTGGCTGGGTGCTGAGTAGCTGGGTACTGGACGCTGATTGGCTAGGTACTAGGTAATGGGTGCTGGGTGGTTGGCGGCTGGGTGCTAGGTACTGGGTTGAGTAGCTGGGTGGCTGGGTGCTGACTAGCTGGATGCTGAGGTCCAAATAACTGGATACTGGATGCTGAGTAGCTGAGTGCTGGGTTGCTGGGTACTTGGTGCTGGGTACCTGGGTGGTGAATAGCTGGGTGCTGGGGACTGGGTGCTGGGTGGCTAGGTACTGAGTCGCTGGGTGCTGGGTACTGGTTGGGTGCTTAGTAGTTGCATGATGGGTAATGGGGGCTAGGTGCTGAGTAGCTGCATGCTGAAGGCTGGCATCTGGGTGCTGAGTAGCTGGGTGCTGGGTGGCTGGGTGCTGGGTACTGGGTAGCTGGGTACTGGCTGGCTGGGATGCTGGGTACTGGGTGCTGGGTGGCTGGGTGCTGAGTAGCTGGGGACTGGATGCTGATTGGCTGGGTGTTGGTACTGGGTGCTGGGGGGTTAGGTGCTGGGTGGCTGGGTACTTGGTAGCTGGGTAGCTGTGTGGGTGGCTGGTTGCTGGGTAGCTGGGTAGTGGGTGGCTGGGTGCTGGGTACTGGTTCGCTGGGTGCTGAGGGCACTGAGGGTTGAGTACCTGGGTGCTCAGTACTGGGTGCTGAGTAGGTGAGTGCTGGCTGGGTACTGGGGGTTGGGGTGCTGAGTACCTGGGTGCTGAGGGCTGAGCACCTGGGTGGCTGGGTAATGGGTGCTGGGTGCTGAGTAGCTGGGTGCCGGGTGGCTGGGTGCCGGGCCGGGATTCGAGCCCCAGTCCCCCTCCTCCCTGCCCTCCCCTAGGCCCCTTGCCTGTCCGTGTGTCCGTCTGTCCGTCTCTCTCTCAGTTGTCCCTGTGTCCACCCGTCTGTCTGTCTGCCTTGGTTTCCCTGCCCATCCGTCTGTCCGTCTGTCTGTCCCCAGGCCTGGGACCCTGTGCGCCTGTCGCTCTGTGCGTCCGTCCATCTGTCTACGTTCATTGGTCCCTGTCTGTCCGTCCATCTGTCTGTCTCCTTGTCTGTCTGTCCGTCTGCCCATCTGTCTGTCCATCTGTCTCTCGCTGCATGTCTGTCTGTCCATCTGTCTCCCTGATCGTCCATCTGTCCGTCTGTCTGTCCATCCGTCTGTCTGCCGTCCGACTGTCTCTGTGTCTGTCACACTGCTTGTGTGTCCGTCTGAGTGTCCGTCTGTCTGTCTGTCCGTCTGTCTGTCCATCTGTCTCTCTCCCTGTCTCCCTATTTGTCCATCTGTCCTCCGTGTTCGTCCGTCTGTGTCTCTGTCTTTCCATCTGTGTCTTTTCGTCCATCTGTCTGTCCATCTGTCCGTCTGTCAGTCTCCCTGTCCATCCGTCCATCTATGTCTGTCTGTCCATTTGTCCGTCTCCCTGTCTGTCTTTCCATCTGTCCGTCCATCCGACTGTCTCCTTGTCTGTCTGTCTGTCTTTCCTGTCTGTCTATCTCCCTGTCCATCTGTCTGTGTCTCTCTAGCTGCCTGACTGTCCCACAGCCGGTCTAACCGTCTGTCTGTCTGTTTGTCTCAGTCTGTGTCACCCCGTCTGTCTGTCTGTCTGTGTTAGTGCCTGTTCCTGTCTGTGTGTCTCCCTCCCTGTCTCTGTGTCCACCCGTCTGTCCGTCTCTCCCTTCCCCTGTGGGCAGCCGAAGCGACAGACAGTGAGCCAGTCCCTGCGGCCCAGAGAGTGACCAAGCACCCAGCACCCCTCACGGAGGCACGGGAGGAGGACTGAGCGCCTAGGACACACACAGGAGGACTGGGCACCCAGCACCTCGTGTGGAGGAACGGGAGGAGAACTGAGCGCCCAGCGCCTCCTGTGGATTCATGGGAGGAGGACTGAGCACCCAGGCCCTCGTGTGGGACACAGGACTAACTGCCCAGCACCCACATGAGAAGACTGAGCACCCAGCACTTTGTGTGGAAGCACGGGAGGACTGAGAACCCAGCATCTCATATGCAGACACCGGGGGAGGACTGAGCACCCAGCACTAACAAAGGAAGACTGAGCACCCAGCACCTTGTGTGGAGACGCCAGGGGGGACTGAGCAACCAGCATCTTGTGTGGAGATGCCGGGGGAGGACTGAGCACCCAGCACCCACGCAGGAGGACTCAGTACCCTAACCCTGGGTACGTGTGTGCATCCGGGGGGGGGGGGGGGCTGGGGTGACCCAGGCGGCGCCATGATCAGGGCCCAGGCTGCAGGCTCAGCTCCACCACAGGCCATGGCTCCGCCTCATCATCCTCCTCCTCCTCCTCCTCCTCCTCCTCCTCCTCCTCCTCCTCCTCCTCCTCCTCCTCCTCCTCCTCCTCCTCCCAGCCCTACCTGCCTCAGTGTCTGTACCTTTTGGCTGGTTTCACTCAGATTATGGCCAGAGAATGGCTGAAGTAAATAACAGGAAGGAAGAAAGGAAATGTATGGTGATTAGCAGTTCTTTGAGGGAAATGTTTACCTTTATTCACAAACAGTGTATGTGTTGGTAGTTTTCCTATTGCTAGAGAAAGAGAGTGTTGATTCTAAATGTTAGTTTTTAACATGAGAATCTTAAGCATTATATGTCATAACTCTAAAAAATGTTAGGTGTTTCAGAATCTTTCAAAAATATTTATTGTCTTTTTTCTCCTTTATTGTCAAAGTGAAGTACAGAGGGGTTACAATTTCATATATAATGCAGTGAGTACATTTCTTGTCCAACATGTTAACTCCTCCTCCCCTCCACATGCCTACCTCTTCCCTCCTGCTTCCCCTTCCACCCACGAGTTGTATGGTTGGTTTACACCAAATGGTTTTGTGAGTATTGTGTTTGGAGTTGTTTGTATTTCTATCCTTTGTCTATTGATTTTGATATTTACTTTCTCTTCCCTAGCTCTAATACACGTATATACAGTATCCAGGGTGCTCAGATGAGATACAGTGATAGTGGTGGTAAAACCACAGGAAGGGAATACGAGAGAAAATAAAAAGGGTACGGATTCATATCGCATGTTGAAAATAATTACAATAATGATATACCACTTGTTTCCATAACATGGAGCTCATTTCACTTAGCATCATCTTAAGTGTCCATAAGGGCATAGCTATTGGGCTATTATGACTTCGGCTTTGACTAGCCTAAACATGTACTAATTATTCCAAAAACATGTACTAATTATTCCAAGCACCCAGCACCCCTCACGGAGGCACGGGAGGAGGACTGAGCGCCTAGCACACACACAGGAGGACTGAGCACCCAGCACCTCGTGTGGAGGAACGGGAGGAGAACTGAGCGCCCAGCACCTCCTGTGGATTCATGGGAGGAGGACTGAGCACCCAGGCCCTCGTGTGGGACACAGGACTAACTGCCCAGCACCCACATGAGAAGACTGAGCACCCAGCACTTTGTGTGGAGGCACGGGAGGACTGAGCACCCAGCACCTCGTATGCAGACACCGGGGGAGGACTGAGCACCCAGCACTAACAAAGGAAGACTGAGCACCCAGCACCTTGTGTGGAGACGCCAGGGGGGACTGAGCACCCAGCATCTTGTGTGGAGAGGAGATGCCGGGGGAGGACTGAGCACCCAGCACCCACGCAGGAAGACTCAGTACCCTAACCCTGGGTACGTGTGTGCATGCGGGGGGGAGGCTGGGGTGACCCGGGCGTCGCCATGATCAGGGCCCAGGCTGCAGGCTCAGCTCCACCACAGGCCATGGCTCCGCCTCCTCCTCCTCCTCCTCCTCCTCCTCCTCCTCCTCCTCCTCCTCCTCCTCCTCCTCCTCCTCCTCCTCCCAGCGGAGGACAGGGGGAGGTGCACGGCTGTCCAGCTGTCCGTGTGTCCATCCGCCCATCTCTTTGTCCGTCTGTCTCCCTCTGTGTCTGTCTGTCCATCCATTTGTCCATGTGACCGTCTGTCTCCAGGTCTGTCTGCCCATCTGCTCATCTGTCCATCTGTCCATCCATCCGTCCTTCTGTCTGTCTCCCTGTTTCTCCGTCTGTCTGTCTGACCATCTGCTCAGTGTGTTTGTCCGTCTGTCTCCAGGTCCATCTGTCCATGACTGTCTGTCTCCCTGTGTGTCTCACTGTGTGCTCATCTGTCTGTCCGTCTCCCTCTCTTGTCTATCTGTCTCCATGATGTCCATCTGTCCATCCGTCCATCTGTGTCTTTTTGTCATCTGTCTGTCTCCAGTTCTGTCTGTCTGTCTCCCTGTCCACCTGTCTGTCTGTCCTGCTCATCTGTGTCCTTGTCTGTCTGTCTGTCCATCTGTCTGCTGTGTGTCTGTCTGTCCGTCTCCCTGTCTGTCTGTCTCCATGTCTGTTTGTCCATCTGTCTGCCTGTCTCTTGTCCATGCCTGTTTGTCTGTCTCCAGGTCTGTCCATCTGTCTCCCAGTCTGTCTGTCTGTCTGTTCATCTGTCCGTCCATCTCCCTGTCTCCCTGTCTGTCCGTCCGTCTGTCTTCATGTCTGTCCGTGTCTCGATTCCCATTGCTGTCTTTCTGTCACCGCCCAAGCCCCCAGCCCCCCATGTCCCTCTGTCCCTCCGTCCGTCCGTCTGTCCATCTTCACCAGTCAACTTGTCACTGACACAGGGAACGCATGCGCTCAGGAGCCTGCAGGGCAGACGGACGGACGGGTGGATGTGGGCTCGAATCCCGGCCTCCCGCATGGCCCACAATGCGTTGCGTTCCCCCCCCACCCTGGGGGCCCCGGGTTCAGATTCCTGCTCACCTCTGACAGCCCCAGCCCAGGCCCAGCGACCCCAGTGCTGCCGAAGCAGCAGGTGCAGCATGGCTGGCCCGGCGGGGACCCTTGAAACCTCCGACCGTGTGGGTGTGCACACACTCGGGGAGGAAGGGAAGGGAGGGGGAGGGGTCACATGAAGTGGGGAGGGAGGGACACGTGACCCTCAGCTCCTTGCCCCAGCCCTCCCCACACGACTCCACCTGCAAAGGCTCCCCCCCATGTGAGGCCTCTGAGGACACTTGAAATCGCCACCTATCCACCCACAGGCCCAGAATGGTCTTGGGGACACTTGAAACCACCCCCCCACCCAGATCCCCATTCCCCCGGGGACACTTGAAACCGCCGTGGGGACACTCAAAACTGCCCTACATCCACTCACAGGCCCAAGGTTTTCGTGGGGACACTGGATACCGCCCTCCATCGATGCACATGCCGAGGGTTGCCTTGGAGACACTTGAAACCACCCCCTAAAGAACTGCCCCCATCATGGGACACTTGAAACTGACCCTCACCCAGACCCCCTCCCCTTGGGGACACTTGAAACCGCCCTCCATCCACCCACAGGCCCAGGGTTGCCTTGGCGACGCTTAAAACCGCCCCCTACAGAACCACTCCAACCCGGGGACACTTGAAACCGCCCTCCATCCACCCACAGGCCCAAGGTGGTCCTGGTTACACTTGAAACCACCCCCCCAAGAGCCCCTCCCCATTGGGATACTAGAAAACACCCTTGGGACACTTGAAACCGCCCTGGGTACACTTGAAACCACCCACCACAGACCCCTCCCCACCCTGGAGACACTTGAAACGAATCGCCCCAGACCTCTTCCCCCGGGAACACTTGAAACCGCCCTCCATCCACCCACAGGCCCAAAATGGTCCTGGGGACACTTGAAACCACCCCCCACCCAGAATCTCTACTCCTGGGGACACCTGAAACCTCCCTGGGGACAGTTGAAACCGCCCTCTGCTCCCCAAACTCCACCGTGTTGCTCCAGGAGCCCTAGGTCAGGGTGCGGGCTTCCCTGGCCCGGATGCACAGGCCCGGTGAGGCCCGGGTTCGAGGCCTGGCAGGGCGTAGGTGTTGTCTGAGCCTCCCAAGACCTCAATGTGGGGGGAGACTGGCCATGGGGCAGGGGTAAACTGAGGCACGGGGCGGTTCCAGGAGCACTCACCGGGGAGTCCTGGGAGACCAGCTGGCCACCATGCTAAAATTACAGAGTACAGGCCTCAGTCAGCACTGACTGCGGGGCAGGGTGCTGGACCGTGTACTTCTGGGTGATGTGCTTAGTACTCCCACGTGCTGTGTGGAGTACTCCCCAGTGCTGGGCTGAGTACTCCCATTTCACACTAATCCTGAAACCCACCTCTCCCAACCAATACTGGACTGAGTAGTCCAGGGTGCTACAACCAGTACTCCCTGGTGCTGGACAGAGTACGCCCGGGTGCTGCACTGAGTACTCCCATCCCTCCCCAGTGCTGGACAGAGTACTCCCATCCCACACCAATCCGGAACCCCACCCCCTCCTGACCGTTGCTGGACTAAATACTCCCCGCCAGTGCTGGACCGAGTACTCCCGGGTTTTGCACTGAGTACTCCCATGCACAGGGCCAGCTGGTACCGGAAGTCGTGCTTGCTCCACTGCCTCCAGGTCCTGTGTGGCTCCCACCATACCTGCCAGCCCCGGGGGCCGCAGGCAATGCTCACGTTTCACAGGGGGTCAAAGTGTTCTGAAAACTGCCACAGATGAATGGAGGGACACCGGGTGGGGTGGGGGGGCTCGAAACTGCCCTCGGTGGTGCCAGGGATACTTGAAACTGTCCTTGTGTGTCTTGGGGGACACTCAAAACTGCCCTGGATGCTCATGGGGACAGTGGAAACCGCCCTCCATCCACCAAGGTGCTCGTGTGGACACTTGAAACCGCCCTCAGCGGTCTCGGGGACACTTAAAACCGCCCTGGATGGTCCTGGGAAAACTTGAAGCTGCTTTTGGGGGTCATGGGGAACCCTTGAAATCGCCCTAGGTGGTCTTGGGGATACCTGAAACTGCCCTCCATGCACCAAAGTGCTCGTGGGGATACTTGAAACCACTCTCGGTGGTCTCGAGGACACAAATCCGCCCTCGGTGTTCTTGGGGACACTTTAAACTGCCCTTGGTGGTCTCTGGGATACTTGAAACGGCCCTGGGTGGTCCAGGGGGTACTGGAAACCACCTTCACCAATTTCACGGGCATAGAGCCAGGCGTCCAGGAAGTGGACGGGGCCAGCGGGGCTCGAGCCGGTGACCAGGGCGTAGGTCTGGGCCCAGAGGCCAGCAAGATCGGGAGGATGCAGCCCACCTGGAGGCCGGACTGGCACATGTCGGCCAGCACTCATGGTACAGGCCGGTCTTAGGGAGTGGTGGGGCATTAGAAACTCACAATGGCCGAAGGGGGGGACATTAGAAACCGACAATGGCCAACAGAGGTGGCATTACAAACTGACAATGCCAAAGAGAGGCGTTAGAAACTGACAATGGCGGGATGAGCGGGGAACATTAGAAACCGACAGTGGTGCGGAGGGGGCATTGAAACCGGCAGGGGTGGCCCCACCTGGAGTCCGGATCCTGAAGGAATACTGTGTCCCCCGCGGTGCCTGCGGCCCCAGTGCCCATGAGCAGTTCAGGGCCTGGGCCTCGAAGACATAACACACAAGGCCTGGGGAAACGACATGGCGGGGGGGGGTGGAGGGTGGAGGGCCTGTGGGGAGACTTACCCCTGACCCTTCAACCCCACGACCTCTGACCCTTCAACCCCAAAACCCCTGACCCTTCAACCCCATGTCCCCTGACCCGTCAACCCATGACCCCTGACCAGTTCAACCCCATGATTCCTGAACTTTCAACCCAATGACCCCTGAACCTTCAACATATGACCTGTGACCCCTGACCGTCGATCCCCCCCCCTACCCGGAACCTCAGGACCTCACCCGGGTTTGTGAACCCCAGGCCTTTGGTCAGGGGCCTCCTGGCCACAGTGAGTGTAACCTCGAACTCGACTCCTGGTACCACAGGAGATCCCAGAATTTGCAGCTACATTGTCCGACGGGGACCTTGGAGAGCGGGGGGGTCGGTGCCTTGACATAAACCGGAACACCTGGGAGATCCATTCGTCCATCCATGCCTCAACGTAACCCCCGGAACACCAGGGAATGTGGGCCAGCCCACCCCTGCCTCAGTTTACCCCACAGCCCCCACCATTGGCCTCCCAGGGTGGGGGCCTGGTGTCTCCGTCGTACCTCGATTGCCCCAACTGTCCAGCAGTGTGACCGACCCCTTGTTCGGGTTCACAACGATGCACCGGGCCTCTGTGGTGGTGGCCACACAGTGCAAGCTTAGCCTGTGGCTCCTGGAGTCGAAGGTCAGGCCCAGGTCAGGTACAGGGTCAGGGGGTCGCAGGGCCCAAGGTTGGGGGGGTCTCAGGGGGTCAGGAGGGCGTGGGGAAGCTTCCAGAAGATGGTGTGGGAGTCTCTGGTTGGGTTGGGGGGGTCACGAGGAACAAAGGTGAGAAGTCAGGATCATCCATACAAGGGTACTGTGTTCGAATCCTCCCTTGGGCTGATGGAGGAACCAGAAAGGAGGTGAGTTACCCGGATGAGCTTCAGCCATGAGGACGAGGAGGAGGAGGAGGAGGGGGAGGAGGAGGGGGAGGAAGATGGAGGCTGCAGACCAGGGGAGGATCAGGGCAGGAGGCCTGGACCTGGAGAGCACTGTGGAGAGAGCAATGGGGATGGGTGGGTGGGTGGGTGGGTGGATGATTGGGTGGATGGGTGGAAGAGTGGGTGGATTGATCGGTGGGGGGGTGGATGGGTGGGTGGATCTATGGGTGGGTGGATGGGTGGATGGGTGGGTGGATGAATGATGGGTGGGTAGATGGGTGGGTGGATGGTTGGGTGGGTGGGTGGATGGATGGGTGGGTGGGTGGATGGGTGGGTGGATGGATGGGTGGGTGGGTGGATAATTGGGTGGGTGGGTGGGTGGGTGTTGGGTGGGTGGGTGGGGGATGGGTGCTTGATCTCATCCCTCTCTCCTTCCCCCTCCCTCTCCTCCCTGGTGGCCCCTGGGGCTTTCACACTCACTGCAGGCCATTGGCACATCGGGTCGGGTGTGGGGCAGCCAGGGTGCCCGTCTTGGTTCCGGGGGTTTGGGCTGTCAGGTGTGGACCCCCGGGTGGGTGTCCTGGGGAGCTTGGGGCGGCTGGGCCCTGACGTTTCTGGGCTCCGGACGGGGAGTGGATGCCGCTTCCCCCTTTCTCGCTTCTCCTGGGGGTTTCCTGGCTCCTGGGCATCTCATTCTCCTTTCTCGGGGATGGGGAAGCCAAGGTGGCACCCCCGGTGAGGGACAGGCCTTGGGGCCTCGGGGGGTGCGGGTGCCATGCACAGACAGACAGACAGACAGACTGAGTCCTCCTTGGGTGGTGGTGCTGGGTGCTGAGTCCTCCTGGGTGGTGGTATTGTGTGCTGAGGCCTCCTGGGTGGTGGTATTGAGTGCTGAGTCCTCCTTGGGTGGTGGTGCTCGGGTGCTGAATCCTCCTTGGGTGGTGCTGGGTGCGTCTCCCAGACAGAGAGACACAGTCCAGTCGGAGGAATGGAGGGGGCAGACAGAGGGACGGACATGGTGGATTGGGAGACGGAAAAGGAGGGACGGGCGGACACACAGACGGAGAGAGGCGCAGACACACAGACAGACGGACAGACAGGACAACATAGAGACAGACAGGGAGACAGACAGACGCACAAGAGATGGACAGACAGATGGACAGGGAGACAGACACATAGACAGACAGATGGATGGACAGATGCAGGGGGGCCCTGCACCCCGGGCGCTCTCCTGACCAGCAGGAGAGGCAAGGAGGGCGCGCCCCTCCCCGCCGAGGGTGAACCCAGAATAGGTAATAAGCAGCAAGTCGCCCCACCACGCAGCCCAACCCAACCTTTATGCCACAGTTAGATGGTCAGTCGACTTGGGCAGAGTTCAAGACCGCTCTCTGTTTATTGGCGCGAACCCCATCTTAAGTAATGGGCAATGGCAGCAGGAAGAGGAGGGGGTGTAACATACCTAGTCAGGGCTACGATTGGCGGTCGGAGCTGTCCGTCAAGGGTGGAAGGCCATGGGACCTCCCTAAGGGGCGGCCTGAGTCTATGTCACTACGAGCAGGACCACCCCAGGTTACTGCCTAGAGCTGCCTTCCAGTTCCGGACCCCGAAGGCAGGCGGGGGTTAGCCAGGATCCCTCTCCCCGGAGGCGGTGCAACAGTCACACAACTCCAGGGCGTGCACAGTCGGGGCCAGGCAGTGCGCCCCACATCTCCTCCTTTTCTGTTTAATAAGCTGGTGGATGTCCTACTCGAGAAAGCGCCTGTCTTAGGTCGTCCCCCCTGAAGGATCTTACCTGTCATTGGCTGGCCATCCTAGCTCGTCGGGCCACCCTGCCTATGAGGCTTGCCAGCCCCAGCAAAGGAACAAGGGGGGAGGAGAGGGGGTCTGTGCTCAAGAGGAGGCCCTGCTATTTCTGCCAAACGCCTGTGCACTCTGGTAGGCTGCACATCCTGGAAGGGGCCATGACCAATTTCATAGGGTTCCCAAATGGCTAAAGGCAGCATAATGCTGCCAAACCACCGTTGACTGGACAGCTCTGGCTCATTGCTTAAGAACTAGGGGAAGCCTATTTGCCCTAGCATGGTCAGGTGTAAATACAGAGGCTATATAAGCACAGAGGCAAATGCAAACACAGGTCATGGGGGTCTCTCCCAAGAGGAGGAGAGGGCAGGGGAGCCACCAGCATTCCTTCCAGAGGGACCAGCCAACACAGCAAGCCTGCAGCTCCCAATGAACAGTACCCACACCTTGCTCCCTGTTGATCTTGCTAGCACCTGGCACTGGACCGTACATGGGGGGGAATGGAGTGGATCGGGTGAGAGAACAGAAACACTTATTTCCTTGAAGCTTAAGAACATAATGGGAGGGCTGAAAGTGAGGAAGTGGGTGGATGGACCTTGAATAAACATTCAGAACCATCTAGTTCTCCTTTCTGTTACAACCTAAAGCCTGCAAGACCAGAGATCTGTCACACAACTCTCCTCTATCTTATTGGCACGAAAAGGGTCCGAGGACATGTTAGATTGTTGCAGAGCCATAAACGAAGTACTCATTTTCATACTTGATGCACTTAGGGTACATTTAAAACCCATTTCCCTCTTCTACCTTTACGCTTCTATCTCCCTAACACACCTGAAGCCAAGTTTATCATCAAATTGAGGAGGAAGATGAGAGCAGAGGAGGAGGAGAGCAGAGGAGGTAGAGAGCAGAGGAGGCAGAGAACAGAGGAGGAGAGGCGAAAAGGAGAGCAGAGGAGAGCAGTGGAAAGCAGAGGAGGAGAGCAGAGGAACTCAGAGGAGTGCAGAGGAGAGCATTATTTTTGTTTGTTTTGCTCCCAGCTGGGAGGAGAGCCACAGGCTGAGGATGGTCCTTGCCTGCGGGTCCCCCGTGCTGAGCCCCATACAGGTCCCTCACCGCGCCTGCCTGGCACCTACTCTGCCAAGTACTTGTGCAGCGCCAGGACTGAACTTTGGAGGACTTGTCGCTACTCCTCTGGCCAGTTGTCTTGGCAGGAGGTAGAAGGTGGCCAGAGGACCCCCCCTTACCATGCTGGTGAAGAAGCCTGTGGGGAAGGGAGCAGGGTGAAAGGCTGGATCTGAAGAACCCAGCCCTTCAGGCAGCATTGCACCTGTGCCATGCCCCCGTGCACCACCCTGGCCACCCTCCTCTCCGGGGTGGCCATGATTTTGTGTCTGTAACTTGGGGTGAAAACCAACGACCTTCAGGCGAGGATCCTCACCCTGGAATCTGCTAAAGGGGCGCCCTCCGTTCCCCTGCTGCCCAAGAAGGCGGATCAGCTGAAGACCATAGTACTTGAGTGGAGCGACTTCTCGCTCAGGTGTGTGAGGCTGGGCCTTGCTCGAGGGGGGAGTTGCATGTGGATAGAATTTTGCACAGGTTCAGTCAGTCTACAGGATCCACCCTTACTGGTTATACAGTTGATTTGGGATGTGTGAGCCTCTGTGGTATCTATTTATTCAAGTCCCTTCCTTGGTTTCTCTCCAAGTCTGTGTGGAGGATCTTCCCTCTGTCTTCCTTAAGGATTGCATGTTGCAATGGCAGTAGGGGCTTTGCCCGGCTGTTTAGTTTTGTGGAGTCTGGGCTGTCAGCATTCTCAGTTGTATGGAGAATATTCATTGTAATGCTCACATCTGTTTTTCATTTGATAAGGTTAGGCCTTATCAATAGAGAATGGTAAGCACTCTTAAAAGTGAAATAAGCCCATAGATTTAAAAATTCATTTAACTCGGAATTCTTTTCATATTAAATGTTTTAAAAATTGGGAAAAAAAAGTTTTCCTTTGTTTTTTTGGAGGGGGAGAGTTAACAGAGGTTGTGCTCAGATATTGATGAATGGAGAATTGAAAGGGATTCCTTTAAAGATGACTTAGACTCCAGTAGGGAGAGGGTAGTTTTTCTGCCAGTGGAGAGATGCAGTAGTTGCAGCCCGAATGTGATAAAGTATGTCTACAACATTGGCTGTTATTGATAGGACAACATTGCCATGAGCTGCATTGTTAGTGCCGGAGTTTTGCCTTGGCTGTGCAGGGAGAGGGTGGGGATAGTTGAATAATGAAGAAAGGTATTCCCCAAATCTTTCAATCTATGTCAATGTTAAATTGATTTTTAAATTAAAAACAAAATTATGTCTTGAGTACTGTTAGCATTGGCTAAGATCCATGCACTTACATAAATGCTGTTTGTGCAGGCTATCAATCATTATTAACAGCCACAGAGGAAGAGTCCCTGAAGAACTCACAGAACTGGGATACTACTGCTAGCTCTTAATATATCTTCTTTTCCTACAGGAATCCTACGAACACATGGCTAAACTGAGAGTCACAAGAGAAACACCTTCTGAGTGCAACTGTCCAGCAGGTAAGAAATGAAACTTAACTAGGTTCCATCTAGGGGAGAGCATTTGCAAACAAACAATCATATGCCTGTCAGGTCTACCTGTAACAGTAACAGAGAAAGAATGCAGACCCAACTTGCTTTAAGAAAATCAACATGTCTCCCTTTGACAGATGGTGAGTAAAGCCACAAATATTATTTTAAGCAGCATACCAGGTGTCTGTGAGGGGAAAAAAAAGAGCTAATCACCATGAAAAATATTGGCAAGGGGATATACACATTTCTTAGTATCCCGGATTGAAAAGTCATCTTCAATTTTATTAAATTAACTTCAGTGTCGTGGTGAACCTGGTCTGAATAGCTGTGAAGCCCTGGTGTCTAATGTTATATTAGTGCAGAGTTTTTTGTGGTTATTATATTCGCAAGTGATCTGACCTGTAGGTAAAAATGAAGACTAAAGGAAATTAGTTCTTTATTTTGTTCTCAGTACCTTGCCAGAAATATTCTTCCATGTTGTCCATTTTTCTGTGTAGTTATAAGAAACCATAGTGACAGTGTGTATTAGAAGGATAGAGACGAAACGGTAGTGAATGAGCACCCCCACCCCCCACCCCCGAATCATTAAATCTTCATTCAGAGACTTCTGAGCCTTGGTTGTTGTCTGTAGACCTAACAATTTAAAAGCTCTTGGAATATGGCCAGGGGAAGGCATTTAGTGGATACAATATTATGTAAGGCATCAAAACTCCCATGAATCTCAAGAAGTTCTTTAGATAAACATGGTGAATGTATTTATGAACATTCTAGTTTCTTTCATCCTTATGCATGGAAAATGAGTCTTTTTCTCTCATATGGAAGAGCTCATTTCAATGTAGTCATGTGCTTCATAATGACACTTCAACCCAAGACAGGTCACAAATATAACAGTGGACCCCTAAGATTGTGTAACCTAGTGATGTCATAGCCAGCTTAGTTTGTGTGAGTGAGCTGTGTGATGTTTGCTCAGCAGTGGGATGGCAACAGCACAGCCCTTAGAACACGCCCCAGTTATGATTAAGCTGCAGGTGACTGTGAAAAACTTTGCGGCTGCTGTTCACTGCTGGCTCACGCCTGTAATCCTGGCTACTCAGTAGGTGGAGATCTGAGAATTGCAGTTCAAAGCCAGCCTAGTCAGCAAAGTCTATGAGACTCTTATCTCCAACAAACTAAGAAAAAGCTGGAAAAGGCACTGTGGCTCAAGTGGTAGAACGCTAGCCTTGAGCACAGAGAGGCTCAGGGATAGCACTCAAGACCCTGAGTCCAAGCCCCTGGACTGGGGATAAAAAGGACTACTGCCCGTAATTTCTTATACTTTGAGGTTGGTATTTGTCTCATGATAACTAGTTCAGGCACAGTTTAGACTTTTCAATTTCAGGTTATACAGCATAAAAGCTTTTAGCATTTGTATTTAGTATTTGTATTTGACCATCTTTGAGATATATTATTTTTTCAGTGAAGGCTTTTGATGAGAAGACAAAGCGTGGATGTTTGACATTGTGTGTTTCATCCTGAGTAGTTGAGAAAGACCTCAGAAGTAAGATATTCAAGGGAAGAACTTTTCCAGGACAGGAATGAAATCACAGCTGCCCCTGCCCCATAGAGATGATGTTAATTTCCCCGACAGTGGGTAGGGTAGGTATAGGACTTCACAAATCACACCTGGCAGGAAAGAGCATCTTTTGAATATACAAAAAAATCCAGTACACGGGCTGTGTGTATGTGCGGAGCTTAAATTTAATTTGGAAGATTCATAACAAACTTGGTAAAATGTTGAAAAGTGACCACACTGAGTTCTATTTCCAGAGGAGATACTATTGTTTTTTATGATGCTTCATGTAGGCCAGTGATTGAACTCTTGTCATCTGGGAGAAAGCTATTATCCTTAAGAGTTTGCTGTATATTCCCTGGGATGATTATTACAGACTTTGTTTTTCCATCTTGCTTTTTTTTGGTCAGTCCTGGGCCTTGGACTCAGGGCCTGAGCACTGTCCCTGGCTTCTTCCCGCTCAATGCTAGAACTCTGCCACCTGAGCCACAGCGCCCCTTCTGGCCCGTTTTCCATATATGTGGTGCTGGGGAACCGAACAGAGAGCTTCTTGCCACTAGGCCATATTCCCAGCCCTGTTTTTCCATCTTAATGTGATAAATGAATAATAAACAGCAATTCTCTTGGGTTGTTGTTTATTGGTTGCTCTATCACCTGCTTTCCTTCTTGCCACCACTAGAACTCTGCATTACATCAGTTTTTACCTGGCTCCTTGGGAGGGAACTCTGAAGGGGGCACATTCAAACACACAGAACCAGATGGGGTTTTTGGTGAGTTACAGAAATAAACTCAGTTCTGCTTGTCCAATAACAAGACATCACCCAAACGCAGGCTTTGTGTTAAAAGATTCTGAGAAAACCAGCTGATGCAGGATTATCTTAGGGAATGAGCTGGCTGGCCAAAAGGGCTTAGAAAGAAGATATGGCACTTCCCACCTGATTTGGCTTGAACCTCTGTTCGCCATGTGTGACTAAGACTTGTCACCCAGACATCTGTTTGCAGGACAGAGTGAGACAAGTGTGACCTCAACTCAGTTCCTGTGGGACACATGCCCATCCATTGAAGTTGACACTCTTGATGACAGGCTGAGTCTCAGAGCCAAGGGTCGGTAGCAAAGAAGCAAATTTGTGTTGTTTGTACTCACTGATGGCTTCTGCTAGAACTCAGGTCTTACTGGGGTTTTCCCAGGTAGCCTCTGTGGAAGGCTTTGAGGACGATTTATTGAATGGCTTCTCACAGTAGGAGAGGCTCTTTGTGATTTACTTTCTATAACTAGGAGAGTTTTAAGTGCTAGCAATCTTAGGATTTGTCCCCTGGGCAGAGGGACTCCAGAGCTAGAAGCCTAATAAGGAATCCAGAATGAGCTGGATATGTCTAGACTGCAATCTTAGATCTGATACTAAATAATGGTGTGACTGTGATCAAATGAATGCACTTCATTTTTTCACCAGGAAAAAAAAAGACTAGAAATTCCTTCTCCATTGTACGATTATGTAAATTGTTTGGCATATTAGTGTTTAGAGCTTAAATAATACTTCTGTTTTTTTTGTGTTGGTTTTTTTTTTGTAAGTTTCTCAGAAAGACTAGGCAAATTCTCTTACACTAAAGCTGCACCCACAGTTCATTAGTCTTTTTCTTACATTCCTTCCTCTGCTCCACAGAGGAACAAGTGGGAAATGTTGCAAAAGTTGCTCAGAACCTAAAGCTAATGTACATGGCGGTTAGTTAAACATCTGTAAGGTCATTTATAAAGATAATCTTGCCTGTCAGTATCTCTTGGTGTTGTAGCAGTGGAATTTGGGGGTTTCATGATACCTAGTTTTGTCTCCAAAGTGTTCACCAAAATGACAGGGGAAACAGACCATTTAGACCGAAGCATACCGGGTAGAAAGACTTGGATTTATTGGCATGGACTTAGTAAAGAGTGTCTTTACAGCTTCAATATGAGATGTTTAACAAAATGAGTGTCTTCTCCATCTGACTCGTAGACCTATTCAAATCAGATTTATTTATACAGTGATATTTATAACATAAAATTGGACAGTCATTATTATATCATCTTTGTCCTCAGTAGAAAGGCATATTTACCTTTTTTGTAAGATCAAGAGACGCTCTAGAAAACCAAAAGAAAATTTTCTTTTAAGAACCCCAAATAATTCATCAAAGCTATGTTTAGCAGATTTGCGTTAGCAATGGCAGAGACAAGGAAATAACAGCTGCTATTTGTGGCTTGATCCCTGTCATACCTGATTGTCTCTAAGAGAGTAACTTGGCTCATCACTATGGCTACAGAATTCTACTTCAGGTTGTGTTCTTTGGATCTTCCATGAAGTATGCATAAAGCAGGCATATTTACAGAAAGGTTTCTCTGTCCAGCCAATGAAGAACGATGGGAATGGATACACCATTCAAGTGATAAGAACTCATTCATCAGTACCATTGGCCTCCTCGGCT
>NW_025960503.1:0-29960 GCF_023159225.1 Perognathus longimembris pacificus
CTCATTAAAATGAAGTCTAAAATACAAGTCAAATTAAATCCTCTAGCGACCTTAAAGGTAAGTTGTAGCTAACAAACAAACAACCTATTTCAATTCAGAACAGTAAATGTTCTTTATTCATGTGGATTTGTAAAGATCTAGTAATCTGAAGACCACCACAAAATAAGGAAACTAGAGAAAAGCTAAAAAAAAAATGTTCACAGTGTTCTTGACCAAACTAAATAAAATCCCATTGTAATTTTCAGCATAAGAAAATGTTTAATTCTTTGCTCTTTTTCTTGAGTCAGCATAACTCCTGTATCTGCCTTATGGACAGCATTGGATGAGCCAGCCTAAGAGAACTGGAGTCCTGTTCTTACTGTTCATCTGCTGTTTGGATCTAGCCCATTGCGACTTTCCTTATTTCTGACACAAATTCATCAAGATCACTTCATTAGTAATGGAAAAACTGTACATGAACAAGAAATTATTTCGGGGAAAAATCTAAAACTTTCAAATGTTGAAATTATTTCACCATAAAATTTGGACTGCAATTAAGTTGTCACACTGATTGAAAATTCACTTCGGAGCATTTTTTTTCCAGAAAAAAAAGCTTTTCTATCTGTAACATATTACAAGGAGAACATGCAACAATGCAGAGGAAATAGCATCAGCATCAAGAGATTTGGGTGACTAAAGAACATCTGTAATAATTTTAGCATTTACCGTTTTCCTTTGATTTCTCTGCAGAGAAAATACTTCATTATACAAAATATCTCTGCTAGAAAAAGAATGTATGCCCACATGCTCATGATTCCTACGTATGTAGTAATACATATATATATATATATATATATATATATATATATATATATTTCATACCGTAAAGTATGGCTGTTGAGGTGGAAAGCAATGTCTAGTATCCAAGAATGCAAAGCGAGCAAAACAAGCCACTGTTATGCATGGACATAGACCACCTCTCCATAACACACAAGATACCTGTTCTGGAATTTCTTCTTGTTAAGTAAGCTGTTTCATTAAAGAATAAGAAAAAACAATTTTTTACTGCTTTTCAATTAACCTGTATGAGCTATTTTTCAAAACTAACAAAATATGCTAGGCACCATTGGCTCATGCTTACACTCCAGCTACTGAGGAGGCTGAGAGCTGAGGGTTGCTGTTTGAAGCCAGCCCTACCAGTAAGACTGTCAGCCTGTTATCACCAAGTAACCAGTCAAAAAAAAAAAGCCTCTGAGTAGAGCTGTGGCTCATGTGGTAGAGCACTAACCTTGATTTTAAAAAAGTAAAAATCCAGACCACTCCCAGGCCCTGAATTCAAGCACCCAACAGGCACAACATACTCTAAAATGAAACATGTAAAGATACACGCAAACCTAATTCAATAATTAATGAAACAGAAAAAGACTCAGGGTCCATCATGATACCCTAGTATGAATGAGCAAAGTTGAGTAAATGCTAAACATGGCGTGTTTTCTCTGCTCAGGCGAGCCAGCCAGGTTTTAGTAAGGTTCCACAACGAATGAGGCCCCACAGGACTCCTGCCCTTACAAGGAGACCATTTTCCACCAGAGTGGGACCTTCCTGGAAGTGACCACCTTCCCCTGAAACCATGTCTATCCTCAGCCGAAGCCTTGGGAGGCAAGTTCCTCTGTTGGAACTTTCTGGAGAATGGAGCCAAGTTCTTTTTCTGGACAGCTCGAGAATTTGAGGATATTTGGATACTTCTCCACTCTGAAGCTTCTTTGCAGTTATCCTACTCATATTTATACCATATGGCACCAATGAGACGCTCAAGTAAACATTCTTTGCACACCATTTTACTAACTCAGTTCTTTAGTATTTATTAAGACTAACATGGGCTGGGCACTGGAAAACCTGTAGCATACAATTCTTTCATTAAAACTTTGACTCTGAAGACCATAATAACATACCTCTTAACTAGCGTCATTCTATGGCAGTGATTATAGACTTAATTCCTTAGATGCTGTATTAGTTCTAGAGAGCTCCATGCAGTATTGCTAATCATCAAGAGGCGCTTCTCTTTCTATTTTTTGATGGAGTAGGTAACTTAGGTTGGAAGCACTTAAAGACCTTCCAATCCTAAACTACTCATTAACAGTGGAGCCAGACTTTCCAACAATTCTGATCCTCCAACTGAGTCCTGTCTTCTGGCTACACCAATGCTACCTAAGTGGGGGAAATAACCAGCATACTATTTTAGACACATTATGAATATGGCACTGTTTATGTTACTGGTATTTACTCCAAAACATTTAAGTGCAAAAATCTTTAAGAACATGGATAAGCAGTGCTGATTTGTAAAAATTTAATGAAGGTCATTAAAAATAATGCTGGCTGCTAGAAAAAATTGAAGAGAAAATGCCGAGTGTACCAAATCCTACTTTACCTAGCTGAAACTAACTCTTTTGAACGTATTTTCTCTGACCTAAGTGTCTATTCAAGAGCATAGTCTTTCTCTAGCTAAAATAAATTAGGTGAGTGGAGCTCTTGCATTTAGTGATAAAGCACACCCAGGAGACCAACTATGTCTACTTCAACACTGTACTCACCGTAATGTGAAAATCCCACCTATCATCTTGGATTTTCTCTTTGGAGGGCAACATTTACTAAACCTCTGTAGTTAATTATATTAAATAGTAACTGTCACATCATATACTATGAAATTTGCAGAAGAGAAATTTGACCAGTGTCTTTCAAGGGAGTACATTTATTTATATATATAATTATTTTCAAACCTTCACAACATAGTTACTCTGCATGATGATTTCCTTTCTATTTCACATTATAAGATCGAACATTGAGAGTCTGGGGGAAAATTATTTAACTTTTACAATATTTGTACTGAATTTAATATTAATAAAAAGGGGAAAATCATCTCAAAATTCAAACAACGTTTTTACTGCAAACACTACTTGCAGAAAAAGAGCTCTTCAATTTAGCACCTTTTAAAAGAGATTTTATAAATGATGATACAGTATGTTAAATTAATCCTTCTTTTACTCTCACATTCCCTGCCCTCTCAACCCCTATTATTCAATAGCTTTCACTGAGTTTTGTTTTGCCATCTTCATTCTCAGATGCAATATGTTTCAGTATTGTTCAAACTGTAACATTCTCTACCCACACGTGGTGTACTTTGTACATATCTTTTAAGGATAAGAAAGCTGAGGCAAGTCATGAGGCTAGGAGAGATGGGGAGAATGAAGGAAGGGGATGCATTGTACTCAACTGATATGGTGAATACAACTCCTTTGTACAAAGACTTCAAGATTTAAAAAAAATAGAATTACAGTATCTCCATTTAACAAAATATAACAGAATGTAAACTTCCGTGTCCTATTATTAAAATAAATTGTTTTACAAGGCCAAATTTGAAGGCAAGAATGACATTTGGAAGTCCTTGAACCCAACCCCATTATCTAATAGATATAGACAATAGAGGTATCAGCTAGAATGAACCAAATCACCTCCTATTGGAACACGAGTTCATTGAGATCTGTTTCCCAACTCTCCATAGAACTCTGATACAAATGAGCTACAGAGGAAGACACAAGGAGACAGACCAGCTCAGAAACAAACTGCATGTGAATTATGTGGCATTATTAGGAAGAGCAATATAACCAGTACTAGCACAGCTTCTGATCTACCTGGAGGATTTAAGAGAATGCTTATCATTTCAACTTGATGTCTGTGTAGGTCATTAAGGCTGGGTAGCCATTTGACAGGCAGACATGAATGGGGAAAATTCCAGGAAGAAGAGACAGAGACAGAAAAGCAGGAAGAAAACAAGTTTCTAGAAACCAGGAATTCCTATTGCTGAATGCTATAAGTATTAGGAAAATTTTAAAAAGGCTGGGGTCAACTTGGGCTCCTTCCATAAGGCAGTGGAGAAGAGGTATTTAAGCATAAGATCTACATTTTAGAAGTGTCCCAATGTGCAGGGTGCTGGTGGCTCATGCCTGTCTGTCATCCTAGCTACTCAGGAGGCTGAGCTTTGAGGATCATGTTTTAATGCCAATGAGGACAAGAATGTCTCTTAAAGAGTCTCATCTCCAGTTAACTACAAAACAAAAAGGAAGACAAACACCTGGATGTGGCAGTGTGGTTCACAGTGACAGAGGACTAGCCTTGAAAAGAAAGGAAGAAGGGCTGGGAATATGGCCTAGTGGTAGAGTGCTTGCCTTGTATACATGAAACCATGGGTTCGGTTCCTCAGCACCACATACATAGAAAAAAGCAAAAAGTGGAGCAATGGCTCAAGTGGTAGTGTGGTAGCCTTGAGCAAAAAAAAAAAAAAAAAAACTGCGGGAAACTTTGCTCAGGACCTGAGTCCAGGACTGGCAAAGGAACGAAGGAAGGAAGGAAGGAAGGAAGGAAGGAAGGAAGGAAGGAAGGAAGGAAGGAAGGAAGGAAGGAAGGAAGGATAAAAGAAAGAGAGTAAGTGAGAGAGAGAGGAAGAGAGTGAATGAACTCAGGGACAGCACCTGCGTTCATGCAACACAAACAATAACAAAAACAAAGAATCAACAAAGTGCTAGTTTTCCAATAAGAGATTAAACATTTGTTAGAAATATATTCCTTACTTATTTTTTAAAAGCCCCTCGCATTTGAATTTTTAAATTTAGCTCAAATGAGCAAAGCATCAGGCAGAACTTCATAGGTCGTATTTAAAAAGATCACATTGGCACTGAACTACATTGAGCTCCTACATCATCATCAGTATAGAGAAAAGGAGTCTAACCTTACATTTCTTTTTTTTTCAGAAAATAGAAAATGCTGTCAAGATGATATCCTCTCAAATAATTGTTACTTCTAAATAGGCATAATTAGTTGGTTGAGAGCAGTCATGATTGACCTAGTAGTTTTCAATGTTATCAAAAGTTCTAAAGGCCATCTTTGATCAGCAAACGTTTTTTAGAATAATCCTCACAGCTACCATGTGCCTTATCATTAGAAAGACACCATCACCTCCACTTGGAGTAGCCAGCAGCCTCTCTATGTGTTTTCCTTTTCTTTTTTTTGTAATAATTACTTATTTATTGTCAAAGTGATGTACAGATGGGTTACAGTTTCATACATTAGGCTATGTTTTCTTATATGCAAATTACGATTTCAACACTTACCCGATCTAATATTCAGGTTGTTCTAGCAATGAAATGAGATAATTAATGTAAGATCAATTAACAGCAATTTTTAGAAAGCTGAGCTGTATGAAAGCTCAGACCTCATTGTTGGATCCTCAGAATTCATAGCATCTAGGATCATACAACTCATTAAATTGTGTTTTACATCATACTTCCTCATATACATATTGGGCCATCTTATTTTTTTAATTGTCATTTCAAGGGTTCTACTCATCTATTTTTTAAAAAAATCCTCATGACCAAAATGTGCCCTCTAATTCTCTAATTCTCTAGGAATAATGTAGTTTGCTACATACAAATTACTGTCATCACATATTTCTAAGCTGTGTACATTGAACATAACAAAACAGGTTAAAATTAAAACACATGATTTAGCCAGGCACCTGGGGCTCATGCCTGTAAACCTGGTTACTCAGCAAGCTGAGATCCAGAGGATCAGGGTTCAAAGCCAGCCCAAGCAGTAAAGTCCAAAAGACTCCATCTCCAATTAACCAGTGAAATGCTGGCTAGATGTGTAAGTGGCAAAGTAGCAGCTGAGCGGGCATACATGGCAGGATGAAGCCTTGAATTCAAACCTTGTTACTAGAGGTGGTGTGAGAAGAGAGGAGAGGAGAGAGGAGGAGAGGGGACGGAAGGGGAGGGGAGGGAAGGGGAGAAGAGAGGAGGGGAGGGGAGGAGAGGAGAGGAGAAGAGAGGAGAGGAGAGGAGAAGAGAAGAGAGAGTGCCCAATACATGGTTTAATAAGATTCTAATAGTTCAGGACTTATTTTTGTAGCTTTAGACTGATTTACAGAAGGAAAAGGCTTTTCACAAGTGAATGAACAATTATAGAAAGCAAATTGCTGTCTTCCACATAATAAACACATAAACATATTTCCATGTAATATTTTACATCAACATGACTGTTTACCTAGAAAATACGTCAAAATACTTGACTTAGGAAAAACAGTCCATCACTTAAAATATTGTAAATTATCTTTCCAATCAGATTTTAAAACAAAAAAAAAATAGCTGCTAAGTGCCAGTGGCTCACACCTGTAATCCTAACTTCTCAGGAGTCTATGAGCTGAGAATCACAGGTCAAAGCCAGCCAGGCAGGAAAGTTTGTGAGACTCATCTCCAAATAACTACCAAAAAAACTGGAAGTGGACCTATGGTTCGAATGGTAGACTACTAGTCTTGAGCACAAAAGTACAAGGACAGCACCCAAGCCCTGAGTTCAAGCCTCAGGACTGGCACAATGAACAATTCATAAATAGACCCAAGATGTTAGAATGGCAATGTGGCTTAGCAGCAGAGTGCTTGCCTAGCATGCATGAAGCCCTGGGTTCCATTCCTCCCCACCACATAAACAGAAAAAGCTGGGAGTAGTGCTGTGGCTCAAATAGTAGAGTGCTAGCCTTGAACAAAAGCATCTCAGGGACAGTGCTAAGGCTTTGATTTCAAGCCTCAGAACTGGCAAAAAAAAAAACCCACAACATTACATTAAGTATATGTATATAAGCCCCTGGAAATACTACTGGGAAATCATATTATAAATATAATCTGAAAATAATTACTAAATGAATTAAGTTAGCGTAATGAATATTTAAGTAGGTCAAGAACCTAAATGCTTGCATACAGTACTTAGAAATTTTCTAAGCACACTCTGCTGTGAATCTGTTTTATAATGTTGTACAGTAATATGGTAATACTATCATAATATTATAGCTGATTAATATTCTCTATGAATTTTTTAGTAAGTGCCACCACAGTAGAGCAGCTAAATAAATATTACCACAAGTAATTGAGACCATGAGTGACAGGTGATTGAACTGCTCTTTGTGTTTAAATTACAAAATGAGTTTTCACACAGAAGGAGAAGGGATGGAATCACGGGAGGGGCCCGGAGAAGTTATCTACCAACTCTTTCCAGGTGACTATGTTAGGAATTATAAACATAGCCAAAAAACAGGAGAGGAAGTAAAAATCAACCTACCCCCACCATCAAGGCCTTAGGAATCGAGTGCTGCATATTGTGTAATGATTGACTATTGTGTAAAGATCCCCATGGAATAAGCCATGTGCCCTTGGCCCTGAGAAAGGCCCCTGTGAGCTCTTCCCAGGGACCATAATCCTGTCATTCCTTTCAACCCTGACAAGGAACCGGCCTTGAACTGACAGCAATCTGTCACATGGTTGTCATCTCCAACCACATTTCCTCAGACCTTTCACAGGGTTGAGTTCGAGGTGACCAACCCTATTGTAACAAAAAGATCAGTGTGTCCAGGCCCAAAGCGAGACAGAGATGTGTGATGCCCTTTGTAACATCTGACCACCCAAGAGAAAGACCATGAATGAGGCCAACAACAGAATCCGCAGAGGAGCCTGAGGGAATAGAAGCTGACCAGAGACCAGATCTGCCTCTGCTCGCAAACAAGTGGTCTTTATGCCAAAAGTTATTTTTCAAAAAACTCATGATGATTCTGTCTCCTGTATTCTATTAAAAAATTCCAAGAAATACCCATTTTTATTCAATCCCAGGCAAAATTTCACATAGCCTGCAATGTCAAGCTGATCTCCAGAAAGTTTATTTAAAAGGCCAGTCATGCATAAGGGATGTACAGTAACAATGGGCGTAGATGTTGGCCACCCATCAATCTACTAACAAAATGCCAAAAGACTTTGTACAGCGCCTTGTGCAAGTAGTCATGGGACTGTTTCCTTTCCCTTCCTTCAACATTTCCTTCAACACACTGGGGAAAATACAGATCCATCTCTTCTTTCCTCCATATACCCTGCTTCTCCACACACCTGCTAACATCGCAATGTCATTATAAGTTCTCACAGATGATCAACTGTCAACAAAATACTTTGCGTGTGCCTAGCACAGGCTTGTCACATAATTGGTACTTAAGATTGTACTTATCGTGTGAGTCTTTTTGGAGGGATGGGTGCATTTCTTACACAAGCGTGTTTTATTGAACGTGCTGAGCAAGAAACATCCCATTTTAAAAAGTCAGCAAGATCTCAAAAGACTAGAATAAGCTAAGGAAGGGAACATTCTGGACTTTAGAAGTTGTTTCAAGATGGAAGTTAGTTAAGTGTGGTCTAGGCAAGAACTGATCTCTACTACTAACTGCTGAATTCTATCAAGGATGATGACGCCAGCAAATAAAAGAAAATTATGTGACACAACTATGTGTGTGGTGGAGGACTTCTTATTTTCAATAGAGATTTATTCCCTACTCACTTCCACTCTTGGACCAGAGTTCTGTTTGGTAAGAGAAATGAACTACCATATATTAGCAAACATTGTCAACATTTCCTCAATATGGTGTCCCACCCAAAATTCTTCTTTATCAGGCAGATTTTCTGTTTTCGTGGCTTGCCACCCTCTAGAATGGTTCTTCTTTGCCAATATTTCCTCTAAAACTCAACAAAAATGCCATGTGGATGATTCAAACCTTGCCTTGCACAATAGAACTAACACCTGCCATGCTCCTGGAATGACACTTTGAGCCCAACAATACCCATGGCCTTCATTTCCGCACCTTTCCATTCACGCTTCCGAAAAGGATACCTGGCGATGTCAAAAGGATGAGAACATCTGTATTCTCAAGTGCCATTACATTCAATTAGACAGGAACTCAAGTATAATATCCTTGATCATCACCCATTCATAGTAATTTAGAGCTTTTCTTTTGAGTCTAAAGTTGCAACAGTCGTTGCAAGATAATCAGCCTGATTGAAAGACAGAAGGCTAAAAAGGGGCAAAACAGAACTGGGAAAGGAGCAATCTTAACCAACTTATTCAGTTTTGAAATTTTTTAATTGACTCTTCTGAAAGAGTTAGCAGCCAATATATATTTGGCCTACAGGTAAATATTAGAACACTATCCCAGGAGAACTTAGGTTTCATATGTCTCCAATGACAAATAAAAAGGCTTGGAAATTATTAACACATAGGTCACAAGAAAATTTCAGCCAGGCATTAGTTGTTCACACCAGTACATTTAGCTATTCACGAGCTTGAGGTCTGATGATCACAGATCAACAGCTAGTCTGAGCAGGAAAGTCTGTGAGACTCTTATGTCCAATTAACCACCACAAAAGCACAAGTGGCACTGTGGCTCAAAGTGATAGAGTACTGGACTTGAACAAAACAGCTCAGAGAGAATCCAAGCCCCGAGTTCAAATCCTATGACTGACAAAAAAAAAAAAAAGGACAAAAGAAAATTTCACTCAGTAGTTAACACCTTAGGGTCCTTTCAGAAAACCCAATTCAGACAGCATTTCTACATATCAGCTTCTGATTTCACAGTCCAGCCCATGAATTTTCTGGCCCAGTTATTATTGTATTATTATAGTTACTGTATGACTTGCATGTGAATGTATTTCTCATCTTTGACCATTGAAATATGTGCTATTATTTCAATGAGCTTAAGCTGAATCAACATACAAGGTCAGGCCACACTTCTACAGCACAGTAATAGTTCTTGATCCATATAATTTTAAAGCCCTATAATCTATGAGTCCTAGCGCATACACCTATGTGACTTTAGAAATGTTCAGTGATTGGATCCTCTCTAGCATTCACATTTCCTAGATGTTGAAATGGAATATTAAAATAAGAAAGTTTTGGCAGCCTCCAAGAAAAAAGGTTGAGTGCCTCAGGGTATTAATTTTTATTGAATTGAGCCCTTTAATTGCTTGGGAAATGTTTTATAGGCTTTTCCTTTGACGGTTCTATTGAAAGATCCATATAACAGCTCCTGTGGTATTTCTGAAGGACCAAGTAAAATATTAAATATATGGGAGATGCATTTATTTTATTTTCTAGTTTTATAACCTTTATCTAAAATTTTTTGTTAGTATATACCAATTGTGTCAAGGGGATACATTGTGATACTTCCATGTATAACATTCATTGCTGAAATTTGTCCTCCATTACTCTTTCATATCTGTTTCTCAATTTTTATTTTTATTATTTTAATTTAATTTTCTTGTAAAGTACAAAGGGGTTATAGTTATATAGGTCATGTACTGAGTACATTTCTTTTTGAACAAAGTGACCTCTTCCTTCATTTACTACCCCATTCCCTCCCCCCTGCCTCAAACCATCCCCAAGTTATACAGATTAATTTTCAGCACAATGTATCTTATGAGTTTCCTTCCTCCATTTGTTCACATTTTGTTCTACCATGTCTGTACTTCCCTTTACTCTACCCCAAACAGATAAATTTACATACAAGGCAAAAAGCATAGAAATCACAAACAACAACAAAAGGGGAAAATCATAAAAAGTTAAATAAAAAAATCTCTTGTTTCCATTTCTTGAAGTTCACTACCATAAACATCCTTTTGTATTATCATGTGCACATAGCTATTGAGCTTTTGTGATCCTCTCCTAAGAATATCCTTCTTTGGTCTCACTGTTTGAATGTCGAGAATCCTGTATAATATTTCATGTATAAGTGGTATGATTTGTCTTTTACTATCCACTGTGTTTCCCTGTAGATTCCTAGGCCCATTCTCATGACTATAAAGGAAGGAGACCATGCAACATGTTTCTTTTGGTCTCGCTCACTTTGATTAATATAATTTTTTTTATTATTGTCAAGGTGAAGTACATATGGGGTACAGTTACATACATTGGATAGTGAATACATTTCTTGTCCAACTTGTTACGACTCCCTCATTTTTTCCTACCTTTCCTCCTTCCCAATTATACCACCCCAATTTGTACAGTTAATTTCCAACATATTTTCTTGGAAATATTGCTGTTGCATTGGATTGCATTTTACACTTTATCTCACCATTTTTATGCTCCCCTTCCCTTCCCTAATTCAGACAGGCATATATAAAATAAGCATGGTACCAGAATCAGCAGTGACTACAGGGGCTAAGTCATAGGGAACATGAACAGAAGAAAAAAGAAAAAAATCACACAGTAGGGTGAAACTAACAACATAATGATAAACCACTTATTTCCATATTTTGGAGACCATTTCTCTTAGCATCATCTTATGTAATCATCTGTATATAGCTATTGAGCTATTGTGATCATCTGCTAGGTCTATCCTAGACATATATTAATTATTACCAATAAGGGAGAACATACGGTTTATGTTTCTTTGGGTAGGGCTTTCTTAGTGTAATTTTTTCTATTGTTTTCTAACTATTTCCATTTCCTTATGATTAGAGCAATATCATTCTTTCTGATGAAAGCATAGAATTCCATTGTGTACATATACCACATTTTATTGATCCATTAATTTTCTTGAGGGGCATCTGGGTGATTCTATATCTTGTATATGCTAAACAATGCTGCAATGAACATGTGGTACTGTTAGCCTTAGTGTCGTTTGGGGTTAATTGGATAAATGCCCAGGCCTGGAATTGCTGGGTCATAGGAAAGTTCTATTTTCAGTGTCTTGAGGAACCGTTATACTGCTTTCAGAATAGTTGAACAAATTTACATTCCCACTAACTGTAGAACAGTTCCCTTTGGCCATATCCCCCCACCCCCAGCATTTGTCATTGTCACATTATTTTTTTCCCCTTATTTATTGTCAAAGTGATGAACAGAGAGGTTCCAGTTTTGTACATTAGTACTTGGGTACTTTTCTTGTACTGTAGGTTACCTCCATCATTCCCCGCTCCCCCTCCCTCCCCACTCCCCTTCCCCCCTTGTACTGTTTTTTACCTCCATCATTCCCCCCTCCTCCTCCCTTTCCACTCCCTCTCCCCCCTTGTACTGCTTGTTACCTCCATCATTCCCCCTCCCACTTCCCCCTCCCCCCTCGTGCTTTTTCTTATCTCCATTATTGCCCCTCCCCCCTGTACTGTTTGTTACCTCCATCATCCCCCTCCCCCTCGGGCTGTTTCTTATTTCCATTATTCGCACTCCCCCTCCCCCCTTGTACTGTTTGTTACCTCCATCAGTCCCCCCTCCCCCACCACCTCTCCCCTTGTACTGTTGTTACCTCCATAATTCCCCCCTCCTGTCCCCACTTGTACTGTTTGTTATGTCCATCATTCCCCCCTCCTCTTCCAGCTCCCCTTGTACTGTTACCTCCATCATTCCCCTCCCCTCCCTCTCCATTCCCTTCTGCTACTGTTTGTTAACTCTATCATTCCCCCATCCCCTCCCCCTCTCCACTTGGACTGTTTCATACTTCCATCTTTCCACCTTGCCCTGCCCCCTCCCCTTCCCCCCTTGTACTGTATTTTACCTACATCATACCCCTCCCCTCCCCATTGTACTCTTTGTTCCCTCCATCATTCCCCCTACCTCTCCCCTTTGAACTGTTACCACCATCATTCAGCTTACCCTGCCCTCCCCCCTCCCCTCCCACTTGTACTGTTGTTCCCTCCATCATTCCCCTCCCCCTCCACCTCCCACTACCCCTTGTACTGTTACCTCCATTATTCCCCCCTCCCCCTCCCCCTTGCACTGTTACCTCCCTCATTCCCCCTCCCCATCTTCTCCCCTCCCCGCTAGAATGATGATGTTTATCACTGGGAAGTTTAAAATGTATATTGTCAAATTTATATAGGTACTAACTCTCAATAATAAAAAAAAATATATATATATATATATACATATCTTCATAATTAGAAGCATTCGGGTGGGGAGGGGGTGCTATGCTTGAACTCAACAAGACCACTGTCCTAAGCTTTGTCAGCTTCAGGCCAATGCTATATCACTTGAGCCACAGCTCTGTTTCCCTTTTTTACATTTATTTTAAAGCAGGAGAGGAAAGTTTATTACCGAACTGCAGCCCTGTGGCGGTGATGATCCATGGCCGGAGAGAAGGGAGAAAAGGGAGAGACCAGTTGACCCTCATCCATCCCTGCCTAATCTAGGGCAGGGGATTGGGTCAGATGGATTAGGATGTGACCTTAGGGAAGGGGAAGGTACCTGTCTCTAGGCTTGCTGGTTACCCAGTAACTGTGTGGAGACTTAATGAGGTGGGGGGCATCTGCTTGGAGCCCTCCAGGAGGGACCTAATCTTCCAGCCTTTTAATAGCTATGGAAAAGGAAGACGACTCTCTGGCTGCTTCCTGCTGGTAAAGGGCGTCAACATTAGGGGTAAAAGGCAGAAATGTGGCCCCTCCTGAAGACGGCGAGCAGCAGTGTCCCTTGGTGTTAGATGGCAGTCCTTGAATGAAGCCTGGAAGAAGTCTCATGAGGCAGGGGCTGGATTTGTCCAGCCTCTGGTTCCCATTTTGAAGGTTCTTTTTATTGGGTCTGTTTTTGTTTTGTCAGTCCTGGGGCTTGGGAGTCAGGGCCTGAGCACTGTCCCTGGCTTATGTTTGCTCAAGCTATCAATCTGCCGCTTGAGCCATAGCGCCACTTCTGTCCTTCTCTGTTTCTGTGGTTCTGGGGCATTGAACCCAGGGCTTCATGCATGCTAGGCAAGCACGCTTCAAGTTAATTTCACTTTACCAACCCTAGACAATGTCAACTAACTTTCTGCAAACTTGTAAATTACGTCTCCTCCTTATTTCCATGATCAAAAACATCAGTCCTTAGAACTACTTGCTCTTAACCATATTATTTAAGAGGAAAAATATTATTCTGATGAACTGATATATACGTATATTCTGCTCCAAAAGAATACATTTTAATTTTCTAAACCTCTTGAGTTTGCTAAATGGTACACTGCTGTTGTGAATTGTGACTCACCATTCACAAACTTTCCAGTAAGTAAACGTGCTTACATCTGTTTGATTCCATGCGCATGTAATTTATTGAACCTTGAAAACCTTCTTCCTTGTACCATTTGCTAACATGAAAAGGGAGCATTCTCAGGAGGACCATAGTTAAAAGTATGGCTATTCAGAAAAGATGCTTCATGCAAGCATCGTGGCTAAGAAGACACTTCTAAAGGCCCTCATAAACAGATTGAGAGCAACAAAAGCAGAAGATGAAGCCCAGAGTTGAATATCACTGAAATGATCATGATTGCAATCAATCCTGACAAAGCCAAAGTTAGATTTTCTACAAACTGGATGGACATTTGGTGGGAAAAACAATGTGACAAGTTGCCTGGCACCAGTGGCTCATGCCAATAATCGTAGCTACTAAGGAGGTTGAGATCACAGTTCACAGTTGGAAGCCAGCCCAGGCAGAGGAGTCTATGAGACTCTTCTCTCCAATTAAATTATAGAAAATGTTTCAGTGTGCTCCTTCCCTTTAAAACTTGTACAATAATGAGTAGACAAGGCAGGACTTAGTGGCATATATGAAAATAATTAGAAGTATAAATAAGCATGAAGCTCTATGTCTGTGGACAGAAGTACAACTCCAGAAAGAATATGACTGCGATTAGAGGTTCCTTAGCAGACAGTATGATATACAGAACTGAAGTTTTCTTCTCTGAACAAACTGCAGCTTTATTCAAATCTGGTATTGCAAGCAAGCACTCTAAGAAAAAACAAATTCAAACTGCCTAATAATCTAAGGGAATTAATCCTAAAAATAAAAACATTTATTCTGAAATAGTGTGAAATGCACAGATTTGAGTTCTGGGCCCCATCCCTCTGCCAAGCCAGTGCTGGTGCTGGCACAGTGTCCCACAGTTCGTGCACCTAAAGCACACAGAGGTGACCAAGAAGAAATCCTCCAGATGGTGGCAGACAGACGTGGATCACAGGCTGAGCATGGACAGGCCAAAAATGCAGAGAAACATGAGTACCCCACAAAAGATATGCTCACTCGTGCCCACAGAGAAGCTTTTGGGAGGTAGCCTTCCCCCACTGCCAGAGCACAGCGCCATCTCTGACACTGGCATAGGGTCCGACCAGACTGGAATTAAACCCGGCCTGCGGAAAGCCAGGACAAAGGGGACAGCTTTGAAAAGGGCAAGAGGGACGGACCAATGAGAGCCAGCTCCACCCAGCAGCACAACCCCTGCCCAGGTAGGAAGCTCATCCGGGCCACAGTTCACACACTCATGTGAACTCAGCTAGAGGTGCCTGCCCTGCCTGCCTGAATTTCTAAATTAAAACGCAAAGTGGAGAGCAGGTACTAGCAGCAAGGAACAACCAGATGGGAGAACAAACAGTTCTCGAGCCAGATAAATGGCCCCATCACAGAGGAAGCCTAATTCCTAGCCCAAAATGGAGCTGAATTCTATAGCCAGCTCTGTTCAGGAGGCTGTCATGGCCATGAGGGAGGAACCACCCACAGCCAAGCGGCTCTCAGACAGGTAAACCAGTCCAGAGCCAACCCGCCCTGCTGAGTACACAGGCTCTTCAAAGCCAGGCGATAAAATCACCAGTCACACAGCAGATGGGAGGAGCCTGGGCTCCCAAGACTGTTCACGCCCCACATTTACAGAGGACACCCAAGTTCTATGTGCAAGCTGTGCGAACCACAGAGCCTCAGGATTTCACTGACAGGGGAGGAGGGTCAGAGCTGATCCACCCCCTGAAAATTGAAAGCAGGTCAAATCACACAAGCATCAAAATAGTCTACAGACCAATGCAAGGAAACCAGAGAGTGGAGAAAGCCCACCCAAACAAGGAAGACTCCATTGTTTTAAACTTTTTTTTAAACTCTTTTTTCTATTTTTCATCTCTGAGATGTCGTTGATGTTTTGTTTTCCATTTTTGTTTGTTTTATCATTTTTTTAATTTTCTTTTCCTGGGGGGGATTTTTAATTTTTCTGTGTTTTGTGCATTTGTCTTGCATCAAAATATCGAGGCAAATGGTAAAACAAGAATGAATGCAAAAGTAATAACTACAAGGTATGTTGTAAACTAACTGTAAAAATGGAGGGAGTGAAAAATCTAGGAGAAAATGAGGGACGAGGTAGCAAGTTTGATAAGAAATGTACTCATTACTTTAGGTATGAAAATGTAACCCCTCTGTACACCAACTTGAAAATAAACATAAATTAAAGAAAGATGCCCTGAGCTCAATATGAGTGCACATATGTATATGGATACTCTCTCTCTCATACACACATACACACACACGCACACACACACACACACACACAGAGTCATATTTATTTTGAAATAACCAACAGATAGCTTGAGGCTGTGTGGAATAGAAGCAGGAACCCAGGTGATCTCTGCAAATAGTAAACCCGACACAGCAGCCTCTGTGAACTGTCCAGCGGGACATTCCTGCTCATCAACCCAGGGTTCACATCCACAGCAAGATACTGTGCCTCCATGAGTACACATGACATACCTCAGTGTGCACTGACAAAGTTCACCCAGCCCACTATGCAACAGTGAATTTGTCTGCAGAAAGACTTGGGGATTGTGCAGCCTTGTGACTCCAGTGTGTTCATGACCATGCACACGTACTGTGTAGGAACACTAACAGGTGGATCTTGAGCCCAACCCTGTCATATGGCAGTAGAAGCAATCACAAGGTGGAGGGAAGAGAATTTGTCTTCTACTGTTTCATCCACCACCACAATACCACAGTGAATGCCTCCAACTAAAGGGACACCCAGATCCTGATTGTCCTAATCACCCTCTGCTTCCTTTACTCCTAAAGAAACCCACACTGATACCCATCATCTTTACTCACAGGGTATGCTTCAAACAACAGTTCTCACTTGTGACATTATTTGAAAGCATCTGGAAACATGTTTGTTTGTAGAATTACGGATACAACCGGCTCCTAGGTGAAAGCACAGGATGTTGTTACACATACAACAGGACACATGGACAGCCACCTAAAGGGAGGAATTAGCCAGAGTCTTGACACCACTGTTTCTTATAGACCCAACTGATTTTTGCAGCCCTAGGAGAGCTTAGCCAACACCCAAAGTATTTACTAGTAAACATGACTGCAGTACCTAAACAAATCTTTATGAGCGCTGGTGAGGGTCCTTAAAAATAATGGCCAGGAAAAGCTCACTTGCAGAGGCGATCAAAATCTTACAGTTGACCTAACAACTGACAGGCGTCATTTAGCTTCAGGACAACCACCTAATTGGTGTGTCAACAGCTTTCTACAAGGTATCATAATTCTCAGCAGAGAATTTACCAAATTACATATGAAAAAGAAAATCAATTACTAATTTCTCAAACAAAAATGGGGCGGCTGCTACTTTGGAAGCTGCAAAGAGTAAACCAACTGGAAATTATGAACTCAAATACCCATCATAATATAGGGTTAAATCCATTAACATTGGGCACAACTGATTATAGACTACATTTTAATACACTTTTAGTTATTTTTGGAGACTTTAATTAGTTTGATACCCAGTTAGTTCTTCCCAAGCCCTTAACAGCCCATTTCTACCTCTAAATAATAAGGCAGGCTTAGTCACAATAAACATTTCACTAGGTCTCTGGGTTACTGGTCCCAGTTCTGATCTGGGCACTGATCCTGATTTTTAGAGCTGAAGGGTAGCACTCTACCACAGCTGCACTTTCTGCTGTTTTTTTTTGTTTGTTTGTTTCGGTTTTTGTTTTCTTTAGGTGTTCATATGGAAACCAGAATCTCAGTCAATTTCCTCCCCAGGCTAGCTTCCAACTGCAATCCGCACTTTGGGTCTTCTAAATAGATAGGCATTAATCACCAGCACACAGCAATTTAAAAATATTTTCCCTGAGTGGAGGAGCAGCAGAGTCCTAGCTCAGCTCTCTCCAACACCCCAGTTTAACCACTCCAGAAACTTTTACTCCTAGAAAGACAGCCCAAGTAAGTTATAACAGTACAGGGATTCTGTCCAGGAAGGAAAAATCGACTTTGCTAGCCTGAAAACACAGATTTGAGTTCTGGGCCCCATCCCTCTGCCATGCCAGTGCTGGTGCTGGCACAGTGTCCCACAGTTCGTGCACCTAAAGCACACAGAGGTGACCAAGAAGAAATCCTCCAGATGGTGGCAGACAGACGTGGATCACAGGCTGAGCATGGACAGGACGAAAATTCAGACAAAGCATGAGTACCCCACAAAAGATATTCTCACTCGTGCCCACAGAGAAACTTTTGGGAGGTAGCCTTCCCCCACTGCCAGAGCTCAGCGCCATCTCTGACACTGGCATAGGGTCAGACCAGACTGGAATTAAACCTGGCCTGGGAAAGCCAGGACAAAGGGGCCAGCTTTGAAAAGGGCAAGAGGGACCGACCAATGAGAGCCAGCTCCACCAAGCAGGACAACCCCTACCCAGGTAGGAAGCTCATCCGGGCCACAGTTCACAACTCAGGTGAACTCAGCCAGAGGTGCCCGCCCTGCTCGCCAGAATTTCTAAATTAAAACGGAAAGTGGAGAGCAGGTACTAGCAGCAAGTTACAACCAGATAGGAGAACAAACAGTTCCCGAGACAGATAAATGGCCCCATCACAGAGGAAGCCTAATTCCCAGGCAAAATGGAGCTGAATTCCATAGCCAGCTCTGTTCAGGAGGCTGTCCTGCCCATGAGGGAGGAACCACCCACAGGCAAGCGGCTCTCAGACAGGTAAACCAGTCCAGAGCCAACCCGCCCTGCTGAGTACACAGGCTCTTCAAAGCCAGGCGATAAAAGCACCAGTCTCACAGCAGATGGGAGGAGCCAGGTCTCCCATGACTGTTCACATCCCCCATTTACAGAGGACACCCAAGTCCTATGTGCAAGCTGTGCGAACCACAGAGCCTCAGGATTTCACTGACAGGGGAGGAGGTTCAGAGCTGATCCACCCCCTGAAAACTGAAAGCAGGTTGAAACAGACAAGCATGCAAATGCTTGCAAGGAAACCCGAGACTGGAGAAAGCCCACCCAAACAAGGAAGACTCCATTGGTTTAAACATTTTTTTAAACATTTTTTTTCTATTTTTCATCTCTGAGATGTCGTTGATGTTTTGTTTTCCATTTTTGATTGTTTTATCATTCCTTTATTTTCTTTTTCTGTGGGGGATTGTTAATTTTTCTGTGTTTTGTGCATTTGTCTTCCATTGTTTTTTATTTATTCTCAATTCACATTCTCTTTCTTTTTAATTCGTTTCTTGTGACTAACACCTTCACACTTTTCTGCTAACTCTCCATTATCTATCATTTTAACCTCGTTCTTTCTACCGGTTCTACTCTTCACATTTCCACACCACTGAAACTAAACCAAAATCATCCCTCCCCAATTACATTTTACTCGATTCTCTTCACTACCTCTAACCTACCCTCCATATTTACCTCCAGGACCTCCAGACTCCATTGACCCCTGGTTATTGGATAGAGGGTATTCCTGTTCAACCCAAGTGAATCAAAGTGGTTCATAAAGAAATCCAGCCAGTTCAAAAAGTGTATAAGAACAAAAATTGTTCATAGTATTGTAACGGTATATAATTAACTACTGAATACAGGGCTCAGGATTGGTTGTTATGTTGAAAATGTATTCTTTAGGAACACCAAATCAAATTCTATATACAGTTATACAAGGTATCTGTATATAATTGTGAACTTCTAAGATTTACACGACATTGCTTGGTAAGGTCTACTTAGTGTCTTAAATGGTGCTCAAAGGTGCTTGTAGATTGGCCTTCCCATTCCAAATGGGCGGAAGAAACACAAGATGGCAAACAATGGAGTCCAGTTTCCCACTCAAAACAAGCAGGAAGCAGAGCTGTCAATGAAAGACATAGAATCCATCCATCCATAGACATCAATCAATCCATTAAGTAATAGACGATTTCATGGCCTCAACATAGAGAAAGATAGAAGAACTTGAAGAGGCAAACGAAAAGATAGTTACCCAGCTAAAAGATTTGAGAGACAGCACTCAAAACCATATTAATGAACAAAAGAATTCCATGCAGGACGTAAGAGATACTTATAGCAAGGACATGGAAGTCATCAGGAAAGACCAGTCAGAAGGAAAAGAGATATGAAATCAAGTAGCTAGTCTACACTCCCAACTAGAAGAAGCAGAGGATCGAATCTCAGGAGCTGTAGATTCCCTAGACTCTATGAAGAAATGTCAAAAAAACAATACCAAAACAATCCAATCGACAAAACCGATTACTCCAGGAGCCACAAGAGCCAATCAGGAAGCCCAATTTAAGGCTAATAGATATTGAGGAAAACCTGGAGAAAAAATTAGGGGAATGGGCAAACTATTTAATAGAATATAGCTGAGAACTTCCCAAATATCCCAGAGGAGAGGCTGATACAGATACAAGAAACATTTAAAACCCAAAACCGACCAGACCAAAGGAGGACATCCCACCGACACATTGTCAACAAAACAGGATTAATAGAGTCCAAGGAAAGAATCTTTAAAGCTGTTTTGGAGAAGAAAATAATCACATATAAAGGAAAACCAATCAGAATTACCCCAGACTTCTCAACAGAAACCTTGAAAGCAAGGAGAGCCTGCATGAAGTATACCAAACCCTAAATAAGAAAAACTATAAACCAAGAATACTGTACACAGCTAAACTCTCATTCATAGCTGCAGGCTCATTAGTTGGATCAAAAATCAAAATCCATCTTTCTGTTGCCTCCAAGAGACACATCTATCCAGCAAATGCAAACATCTAAACGTGAAAGGATGGAATAAAATCTACCAATAAATGCCCCCCAAAAGAAGGCTAGAGTTGCAATTCTAGGATCAGATAAAATTGACTACAAATTAAAAATGGTAAGAAGAGACAAAGAAGGTTACTACATACTAATAAAGGGTTCACTCCTACAGGAGTATTTAACCATCCTAAATATGCACACATCAAATACAGGAGCACCCAACTTCATCAAACAAACACTACTAACTCTAAAAACACTCATAGACCCAAATACATTGATAATTGGAGACTTTAACACTCCATGGTCACCTCTGGACAGATCAACATGCCAAAAACGGAACAAAGAAACCACAAAACTAAACAAGTGCATAGACCAAATAGACATAACCAACAACTACAGAATAATTCATCAAGCAATACCAGAATAGACATTGTTTTTGGCAGCACATGGAACATTTTCCAAAATAGATCACATCTTAGGGCACAAAGAAAATCTGCACAAATTGCGAAGTATCAAAATCATTCCCTGCATTCTCTCAGACCACAAAGCAATAAACCTAGAGCTGAACTCAAATAGCCACCACACAAAATCCTACAAACCATGAAGACTAAGCAACATACTGCTGAACCATCTGTGGGTCATTAAAGAAATTAGAACAGAAATTCAAATGTATACAGAATTCAACAAAGATGAGTACACAAAGTAGCAGCTCTTTTGGTACACAGAAAAGGCTGTACTCAGAAGAAAATTCAAATCACTGAGTGCATACACCAACAATGTGGATAAACAGCAACTCAACAACTTAAGGGAGCACCTTAATCTTCTCAAAAGAGAACAACAAGCCAAACCCAAAGTCAATAGATGGAAGGAAATAATTAAAACCAAATCAGAGTTAAATAAACTAGAGACCAAAAAAATTGAAACAATCAACAAAACAAAGAGTTGCTTTGTTGAAAAAAATTAACATGATAGACAAAACCCTACCAAACCTGACCAAAAAACGAAGGCAGAACACCCAAATAAACAAAATCAGAGATTAAACAGGTAACATCACCACAGAAACATCCAAAATTCAGAACACAATAAGGGACTATTTTGCAAACCTTTACGCCAACAAATTCAAGAACCTGGAAGAAATGGATGGTTTTCTAGAAAAAATTGATATCCCCAAACTCAATCATGAATATTTAAAGCTTCTAAACAGACTCATATCCAGCATTGAAATAGAAACAGCAATAAGTGGTCTCCCATCCGAAAAAAGTCTAGGTCCAGATGGATTCACAGCAGAATTCTACAAGGCCTTCAAAACAGAACTCACACCAATATTTTTCAAACTCTTCCATGAAATTGAAAGAGAAAGTTCATTACCAAACATATTCTATGACGCTAGCATAACCCTCATCCCGAAACCAGGCAGGGACTCATCATGGAAAGAGAACTGTAGACCGATTTCCCTGATGAACATAGACACAAAAATTCTCAACAAAATTCTGGCCAATCGAATTCAACAGTCATCAAAAAAATCATACACCATGACCAAACTGGATTCATCCAAGGGATGCAAAGTTGGTTTAATATACGCAAGGCAATTATTGTAATCCACCACATTAACCAGAGCAAGATAAAGAACCACATGGTTATATCTCTGGATGCGGAAAAGGCGTTCGATAAAATCCAGCACCCATTTATGATAATAGCCCTGGAAAAACTGGGATTCCTGGGAACATTCCTGAATAAAATAAAGGAAGTTTAGGACAAACCAACTGCAAGCATAATTCTAAACGGTGAAAAGCTAAAGCCATTCACTTTGAAATCAGGAGCAAGACAGGTATGTCTGCTCTCTCCCCCTCCTCTTCAACAGAATACTAGAATTCCTAGCCAGAGCAATTAGGCAAGAAGGAACATAAAGGGGATCCAAATAGGAAAAGATGAAGTGAAACTTTTTCTTTTTGAAGTTTACATGATCCTATACCTAAAGAACCCCATAGACTCTACTCCCTAGCTACTAGAGCTGATCCAAAACTTTGGCTAAGTTGCAGGATATAAAATAAACATTCAAAAATCAACAGCCTTTTATATGCTAATGACCCGAAGACCGACACTGAAATCAGGAAAGCAAGTCCTTTTGCAATATCCTGAAAAAACTTAAAATACCTAGAAATAACCTTAATCAAAGAAGTGAAAGACCTCTATGATGAGAATTTAAAAGCATGAAAAACACAAAATTAAGGCAGAACTAAGGAAATGGAAAAAACTCCCATGCTCCATGATTGGGAGAAATAATATAGTCAAAATGGCAATATTGCCAAAGGCTATTTACAAATTCAATGCAATACCTCTTAATACCCCAACACCATATTTTAATGAAAGAGAGGAAGCAATCCAGAAATTCATATGGAACAATAAAAGACCCAGAATAGCAAGAACAATCCTAAGCAGAAAGAACAGTGCTGGAGGAATTACAATACCCAACTTCAAGCTCTCTTATAAAGCCATAGTAATAAAACAGCTTGGTGTTGGCATTGGAACAGACCTGAAGACCAATGGAACTGAATTGAAGATCCAGAAATGAACCCACAGATCTATGCCTACTTTATCTTTGATAAAGGAGCTAAAAAATAGTCTGGAAGAAAGATAACCTCTTTAACAAATGATGCTGGCAAAACTGGTTCAACACATGCAACAAACGAATACTAGATCCTTATATATCACCCTATACCAAAATCAATTCGAAATGGATCAGACTAGCAATCTTGTATGCAATAAAAACATTGAACAAAGGCAAAGTCAGATTTAAAAATCAAATGACCCCATTTTCTACAAACACATTGACATGATTTGTCTTTAGTCTTTTTCAACAATGATATTTTCCTCATACGTGTTTATTACAATAAATTCTTCCTGAAGCAATAAATGCTTACTGTTGCATGGGATTTTTGGTTTTGTTGGTCCTGGGACTTGAACTCTGGGCACTGTCCCAAGCAACTTTTGCTCAAGGCTGGCATTCTACCACATGAGCCACAGTGCCATTTCCAGATTTTTCTGAGTAGTTTATTGGAGATAAGAATCTCATTGACTTTCCTGCCCAACTGTCTTCAAACTGCAATCCTCAGATCTCAGGCTCCTGAAAAGCTAGGATTATAGGCTTTGAGTCCCGGGACCTACCTTTGCCTGCATTTCTTTGTTGTGGTGTATACATTAAAGAACAGGAAGTATTTGTGTTTCTTACTGTCAGCAGAACTATGTTGAAAACTTAGAAATAACTTGAGAGTACCAACATTAGGATTCATCGCCTTGATGTGGTGAAGGCATGGGAGGTTTAGAAATCTTCACATGTGATAGACAGGCTCTACTGAAGAGACAATGCCCATATTAAACTTATGGCTTCTACTGTGTAACCTCCAACATGCTAAAAATATCCCAGAGACTTTGATGTACTTGCCACTAAAGTTGGTAAGATATGGTGAACAGAGGATGTTGTCCTATTGATCTAGGACTAGATTTCATAAGTACATAGATGCCCTCATACCAATTAATATGATCAACTTAAATACCATCTAAAAAAGTATTCATTGTTGGGGAGAAAAAAAAAACAGAGGCTATTCTCAGCCACAGAAAATGACCAAAATTTATGGATACACATTTTTTTCTGTATAGCTGAATTGCATGTCATCATCCCATGAAAACCAAGAAGCAATTACAGTTATAATCTAGTTATAATGTCAAGCCAGACTCTGGACAACCTGCTTCTGGAAGTCCTCTCCAGGCTGGTATGGCCCGTGCCTTTGTCAGATTAACTGCATGGCCCACATCTGAGGTCATCCTAAATCTCATGATGGAGAGGATCAAACTCAAATACTTCACTACAACTGGTTTAATTGGCTGTAAAAGTCCATAGGCTTTGGGATTATTGTGTTGGAGGGATGAGAAGTTTAGAGGATTAACAATATTTGAAAAACACAGTCATTTTTTTCCAAATATAATATCAGAAAGAAAAACTCCATCTGGGAAGGCCTAGCATGCCCAAGGCCCTGGGTTTGATTCCCAGTGCTGCAAGAAAAGAAAAAGAATAAAGCTGGAGAGGGGGAGAGAAGGGAATAGAAGAGGGGAGTGGGAAAGGAGAGAGGGAGAGAAGGGGGGAAGGGACAAAAGAAGCAAGGGAGAGGACTAGGAAAGGAAGGGAAGGGAGGAGGGGATGGGAAGACAAGGGAGAGCAGAGGAGAAGGAGAGAGAAGAGGGGGAAGACAAAACACACTCCAAATTCATTTGTCACTCAGTGACAAACACAATCAAATTGTCATCCCTATACCTGGGAAAACAAGGAAATGCAATGAAGCTGGGTATTGGGGCACCAGGGCTCATATTTCAGACCCAGTGACTCCAGACTCTGAGACAGAAGGATTGATTGAGCACTTTGCCTTAATACCAGACAAGGCAACACAGCCAGACCCTGCCTTCCAGTATAATTTCTACTCATTAAAAATGAAGTGTAAAATACAAGTCAAATTAAATCCCCTAGCGACCTTAAAGGTAAGTCAGAGCTAACAAACAAACAAAAAACCTTTTTCAATTCAGAACAGTAAATGTTCTTTATTCAAGTGGATTTGTAAAGATCTAGGAATCTGAAGACCACCACAAAAGAAAGGAAACTAGAGAAAAGCTCACAAAAAATTGTTCACGGTGTTCTTCACCAAACTAAATAAAATCCCATTGTAAGTTTCAGCATAAGAAAATGTTTTAATTCTTCGCTCTTTTACTTGAGTCAGCATAGCTTCCTGTATCTGCCTTATCGATAGCATGGGATGAGCCAGCCTGAGAGAGCTGGAGTCCTGTTTTCACTTTTCATCTGCGGTCTGGATCTAGCCCATTGGGTCTTTCCTTATTTGTGACACACATTCGTCAAGATAACTTCATTAGTAATGGAAAAACTGTACATGGAACACGAAATTATTTCTGGGAAAAATGTAAACCTTTCAAATGGTGAATTTAATTTGCCATAAAATCTGGACTGCAATTAAATCAGCACATTGATTAAAAATTCACTTTGGGGCATTTATTTTCAGAAAAAAGTGTGGCTCTCTGTAACAATTTACAAAGAGAACACGCAACAATGCATGATTTTTTTTCACCACAGGAAATAGCATAAACAACAGGATTTGGGTGACTAAAGAATGTCTGCAATAATTTGAGCATTTTCCTTTTTCCTTTGATTTCTCTGCAGAGAAAATACTTCATTATAGAAAACAACACTGTTAGAGAAAGAATGTATGCGCACATTCTTGTGATTCGTGTGTGTGTGGGGGGGGGTGGATAATGCTGTAAAATATGGCTGTTGAAGTTGGAAAGCTATGTCTAGTATTCAAGAAGGCAAAGCAAACAGAACAAGCCACTGGCATGCATAGACATAGACCACCACTCCATAACACACAAGATACCAATTCTGGAAGTACTTCTTCTTAAGCAGTTTCATTCAAGAATTAGGAGAAATAATTTTTATATGCTTTTCGATTAACCTATATAATCTATTTCTCAAAAACTAACAAAATATGCTAGGCACCATTGGCTCATGCTTACACCAGCTACTCAGGAGGCTGAGAACTGAGGGTTGCTGTTTAAAGCCAGCACTAGCCTTAAAGACTGTCAGCCTGTTATCACCAAGTAACCAGCCAAAAAGAAAAAGCCTGGAAGTAGGGCTGCGGCTCACGTGGTAGAGCACTAGCCTTGATTTAAAAAAGAAAAAATCAGACCACTCCCAGGCCTTGAATTAAGCACCCAACAGGCACAACATACTCTAAAATGAAACATGTAAAGATACACGCAAACCTAATTCAATAATTAATGAAACAGAAAAAGACTAGGTGTTCATCATGATACCCTAGTATGAATGAGCAAAGTAGAGTAAATGCTAAACAGGGCGTGCTTTCCCTGCAAGGCCAGCCCAGGTTTTACTAAGCCACAACAATGAATGAGGCCCCACAGGACTTCTGCCCTTACAAGGAGACCATTTTGCACCAGGGTGGGACCTTCCTGGAAATGACCACCTTCCCCTGAAACCATGAAGGTCAATGAAAATAATACTGGCTGCTAGAAAAAAATTGGAAGAGAAAATGCTGAGTGTACCAAATTCTACTTAACCTAACTGAAACTACTTCTTTTGACCTTATTTTCTCTGACCTAAATGTCTATTCAAGAGAATAGTTTTTCCCTTGCTAAAGAAAATTAGGTGAGTGGAGTACTTGCAGTTAGTGATAAAGGATACCCAGGAGACCAAATATGTCAACTTCAACACTGTATTCACCGTAATGTGAAAATCCCACCTACCATCTGGGATTTTCTCACTGGAGGCCAACATTTACTAAAACTCAGCAATTAATTATATTAAATATTACTGTTACATGATACATCCTCAAATTTGTAGAAGGGAAATTTGACTAGTGTCTTTCCAGGGAGTACATTTTTTATATATGTAATGTTTTCAACACTGGGCACCATAGTTATTCTGCATGCTGATTTCCTTTCTATTTCATATTATAAGATGGAACATTGAGATCCTGGGGAAAAATTATTTAACTTTTACAATATTTGTACTAAATTTAATATAAAAAAGGGGGAAAAATCATCTCAAAATTCTAACAACGTTTTTTACTGCAAACACTACTTGCAGAAAAAGAACTCTTCAATTTAGCACCTTTTAAAAGAGATTTTTCAATTGATGATAAAGTATGTGAAATTAACCCTTCCTTTACTCTCACATTCTCTGCCCTCTCAACCCATATTATTCAATAGCTTTCACTGAGTTTTGTTTTGCCATCTTCATTCTCAGATGCAATATGTTTCAGTATTGTTCAACCTGTAACATTATCTACCCACACGTGGTGTACTTTGTACATATCTTTTAAGGTTAAGAAAACTGAGGCAAGCCATGGGTTAGGAGAGATGAGGAGAATGAAGGAAGGGGATGAATTGTACTCAACTGATATGGTGAATACAACTCCTTTGTACAAAGACTTAAAGTTAAAAAAAAAATCACAGTATCTCTATTTAACAAACTAGAACAACATGTAAACTTTCCATGTCCTATTATTAAAATAAATTGTTTTACAAGGCCAAATTTGAAGGCAAGAATGACATTTGGAATTCCTTGAACCCAACCCCATTATCTAATAGCTACAGACAATAGAGATATCAGCTAGGATGAACCAAATCACCTCCTATTGGAACACGAGTTCATTGAGATCTGTTTCCCAACTCTCCATAGAACTCTGATACAAATGTGCTATAGAGGAAGACACTATGGAGACAGCCCAGCTCAGAAAAAAAACCGGATGTGAATTGTGTGGCATTATTAGGAAGAGCAATATAACCAGTACTAGCACAGCTTCTGATCTACCTAGAAGATTTGATAGAAGACTCATCATTTCAAGTTGACATCTGAGTAGGTCGTTAAGGATGGGTAGCCATTTGACATGCATACACGAATGGGGAAGATTCCAGGAAGAAGAGACAGAGACAGAAAAGCAGGAAGAGAACAAGTCTGTAGAATACTATAAGCATTGAGAAAATTAAAAAGAGGATGGAGTCAAGTTGGGCTCCTTCCATAAAGCAGTGGAGAAGAGGTATTTAAGCATAAGATCTACATTTTAGAAGTGTCCCAATGTGCAGGGTGCTGGTGGCTCATGCCTGTCTGTCATCCTAGCTACTCAGGAGTCTGAGCTTTGAGGATCGTGGTTTAATGCCACTGAGAACAATAATGTCTGTTAAAGAGTCTCATCTCCAATTAACTACAAAAACAAAAACCTGGAAGTGGCACTGTGGCTCAAAGTGACAGAGCACTAGCCTTGAAAAGAAAGGAGAAGAGCTTGGAATGTAGCCTACTGGTAAGAGTGTTTGCCTTGTATATATGAAGCCCTTAGTTCAATTCCTCAGCAACATATATATAGAAAAAGAAAGAAGTGGAGCAGTGGATTAAGTGCTAGTGTGCTAGCCTTGAACAAAAACTAAAGCCAGGGACATTACTCAGGACCTGAGTCTAGTACTGGCAAAGAAGGAAGGAAGTAAGGAAGGAAGAAGGAAGGAAGGAAGGAAGGAAGCAAGCAAGGAAGGAAGGAAGGAAGGAAGCAAGGAAGGAAGGAAGGAAAGAAGGAAAGAGAAAAGAAAGAGAGGAAAAGAGAGACAGAGAGAGGAAGAAAGTGACTGAACTCAGGGACAGCACCTGCATTCATGCCCCACAAAAAATAACAACAAGAAAGAATCCACAACATGCTATGTAAGGAATTAAAACCATAGTCCTCTACTATGAGAATTGTACTCAAGTCAACGTCCTTTCTGGGGGCCACCCCAGATCGAAAATGGGCCACTCCGAAGAGTAGAGAGTCACTCACTTTCCTTTCTTGATCTCTACACTATTATTGTGAGTAACTTCCTTCCAGTGGGCTAAAGTCAAGTCCAGGGCAGTGGAAGGGACGTTGCCCATGGCTTTGAGACTCGTCAGTTGTTCAGTCCACAAAGTAACAAGAGGTAAAACAATTTCAATAAAAGAGAAAAAACAATACACACAGGCCTGATATTTAAAAGACTTACAAACTGGAGATCTCCCAAGTTGATCAGCTGACTCCTGTGAAGGAACAGAAGGAGCAGACCCAAGATCAAGTTGGGCAGGTTGAGCCTCGGTTAGGAGACCCTCCCGGTCAGTTCTGGCCAAAAACCGAACTGACTTGCACACTACTCATATCAAGGCAGGGTTCTCGGGGTCCCCCTTCGAGGGTGGAAGATCTGTGATGACTCCCAGTTCCTCCAGGATTGCTGTGCAAGGGCATCTGCTTCGACAACCCCTTCAAGAAATATGAGTTGGAATGGCCGTTCTCAAGAAGAAAAGTGAAAGCAAAGGAGACGAACAGACAAATGACAGGACAAGACAAATCAACAGTGCTGTTTTCTTACCTTCAGGTCTGGGGTCTCAGTGGTCTCTGGGGGTAATCCAGACAAAATGCGAACTGTTATGCCCAAGTCGCGAGAAGACCACCAAGAAGACCACTGCAGCCCACCTGAGTAAAGCCTTGCTTTTGCATCTCAGAACATCTGGCTCTCGGTGGTTTTCTTGATGGTCTTCTTGTGACTTGGACATAACAAAGGTACATGTGTACACAATGGCTCCCTTCATGAAACTTATGTTTTACCAAAGCCCTTTTTCATCACCATACAAAAGGGCATTTAAAGCCTGCCAACCAAACAGCCAAACCAACAGGAGAGCAAGTAAAAATCAACCTCCACTCACCATCAAGGACTTGGGAATCAAGTGCTGCATATTGTGTATAGTGTAATGAAACACAGTGGAGAACTCCA
>NW_025960504.1:0-34695 GCF_023159225.1 Perognathus longimembris pacificus
AGAAAAGGTATTCTCATCAGTGATAGTTGAATACTATCCTATCTCAAAACATTCTGGCTTTCTCTGAAATGGTTTTGAGAGGAGTCACTGTTTGGATTTTCCTTCCAAGTGTATAATGATTTAGCTCTAATGATACAAATGACTTAAATTAACATAATTCTGAGTGCATACTTGACTAACAAATCTTAAGATTTTAGATATATTTTAGGATTAAAGTGATTCCCAATTCAATGTTTCTGTCGGACTGAAACTACCGTGCTATCTCCTCATTTCTTCTGAGTAGACACTATTAAACTTCTCCATGAGTTTACATAATTTTTACAAACTTATTAAATCATCAGGGACTCTGTCTTATGGTGTAGGAAGGACAGAAACACAAAACCAAAATGAAGCCAAACCTTCAAGAAGTTGACACAAAAAGTACACAAAAGTCAGCCCTGGAAATAAGGGCAGAATAAGGGAAATAAGGGCTATCATTAGAAAGTAACCTAAAGGTTCAGGGGAAGAAGAAATTAGTTTTGGACAGGAAGACCAGTATCTGAACTGGCCTCCAAGAGGCCTGAAGTTAGAAGGCTGTTTGCGTGTTCCATACTAGCGGGAACAAATCACAGAGGGGAAAAAAGAGAAAAGAAAAGAGGGAAATCTGGGAATATGGAAAGGAGCTCCATTGTGAAAGGCTTTTAGTATCAGACCAGGAAGGACTAAAGGAAAAGCAGTCAATTCAGGTTTTTAAGAAGAAAAAAAATGCAATCAAAACCAGCCCAAAAGTAAGAGTTCTCCTCACTGTTCCTCAATAATCAGCTCTTGTCTGTTGAAAACAAAATGTAGTGTGCCTATGGTCCATACCTGTAATGAACCTACTCAGAATGCTGAGATATGCAGATCACAATTTGAAGCCAGCCTGGGCAGAAAAGCCCATGAGACTCACGTCTAATTAATCATCAGAAAGCAAAAGGGGAGCTGGGGCTCCAATGGCACAGCGCTGGACTTGAACAAAAATGATCAGCTATACTGCCAAGGCCATAGTTCAAACCTCAAGAGCACACACACACACACACACACACACACACACACACACACACTCACACACACACACACACACACACACCAGCTCAGAGATTACTAGACATAATAGCCTAAAAGTTGTCATTTGTGCCTAAATAAAGCTATATACAATGCTGATTGGGAATAACTACAAGGCCTTTAGAAGTAACAAATGACATTTGTAAGGAAATGGAAGGACTTGGAAAAAATTATACTAAATGAAGTGAGACAGACCCAAAGAAACATGAACACTATGGTCTCCCTTATTGGGAATAATTAGTACAGGTTTAGGCAAGTTATAGCAGAGCATCACAAGGCCCAATTGCTATACGCTTATGAACACATAAGATGATGCTAAGTGAAATGAACTCCATGTTATGGATACAATTGTTATATCACAGTTGTAACTACTTTCAATGTCCCATGTGTATCTGTAGCTTCTACTATTGATGATGTTCTTGTATCACCTTCCTGTGGTTGTACCTACACTATCTCTGTAATTTATCTGAGTATATTGGAAACCGTGTATACTGGTATTGGAACTAGGAAATTGAAAGGGAATACCAAAATTGCGAGACACAGGGTAAAAAAAGACAAACAAATACAAAAGCAATAGGTGCAAAAATGTTTGGTGTAAGTGAACTGAACAACTCAGGGGGGGAAAGGGTAAGGGGGAGAGTGGAGTGGGGTTTGAGGAACAAGGTAACAAACAGTACAACAAATGTATCCAATGCCTAATGTATGAAACTGTAACCTCTGTACATCAGTTTAATAATAAAAATTTGAAACAAAAGACAAAAAGAAAGGGAATTACGTCACAAGGATAGTAAAAAAATATAAGTAACAAATTGAAGACTTATAGAAAAGCATGAACTGGATGACAGCAAGACAGAAAATAAAACAGTAGGCGGCTATCAGGAGGAATAGAATGAGCCAATAGATTCAGTCTTGGAGGTACGATGTAGAAGGTGACACTAACACATTTTATTTGGGATGACCACACTGTAACTACAACTCAAAACCCCAGAGGTGAAAGTCAACACAGAAGTTTCTTCCAAACAGAGGACAACGTCAATATCAAGACATTAAAAAAAGAGAGAGAAAGAGAGAGAGAGAGATCCAGTAAAATTCATGGGGGCTGTTCTTGCCAGCCCAAGGAAGAAAGGATTCTGAGGGGAAGAGACCAGCGAAAAAGAAGACAATCAAGAAAAATGTCATAAAAGAGAATGTAATTTTGAGCAAGGAAGAACACTCAGAGAGACAAATGCTAGAGAGAGGGGAAACACCTGAGAAAGCACTTATGGTCTTCCTGTCAAAATCATCTTCCCCTTTCACACATCCTACAGAATTGTTAAAACGATGACTGGTCTAGTCCTTGGCTAAGGTAGTTTGAAGTTTTTTAACCTATACCAACCTTGGTCTATTGCTGACATGGGTAATGAATATCTGGGTCCTATGTGAAGGTTAAAATCTCATTGGTACCCAGGCTGTAAGCATGTAATCTATAATGGCACTGGACTCGGCTCTCCACTCCACTTCCCTCCATGGATACAGCACTTCAGAACTATTTGACACAAATTACCTATCTTCAAAACTGGCTTGAAACTAAGCTTCCATCCATCTCTTCCCGTTTAATACAATCAAGCCAAGCCACTGCACGAATTGCCTCCCAGCAGCCCCTCCTCTCCTCTCATTCCCTGCACGGGATCATCTGTTGGTCAGACATCAATCCTACTCTCTGGTGAACAGCTGACTCTGTTAGGGGTCGGTAGAAGGACCACCCAGCAGCTGCACCATGTTTTAGAGACAAAGCATGGTGGCCAATGTTTATGAGAATTGGAATACGGGGAAGCAAAGCAGTTAAAGCCCTTGGTAAGTGAAGAAACATTGTGCAAGTTAGCTCTTGGGAAAATGTTCTCCAGTGACTTCTCTGACATCATTCACAAGGCAGACAAGCAGGCAGTAACAGTCAACTTGCAGATTATGCACTTAATCCTCATGAATTTATTTTTATTTTTTTATTTTTTTTTTTTGGCCAGTCCTGGGCCTTGGACTCAGGGGCCTGAGCACTGTCCCTGGCTTCTTCCCGCTCAAGGCTAGCACTCTGCCACTTGAGCCACAGCACCGCTTCTGGCCGTTTTCTGCATATGTGGTGCTGGGGAATCGAACCTAGGGCCTTGTGTATCCGAGGCAGGCACTCATGCCACTAGGCTATAGCCCCAGCCCCCCTCATGCATTTATTGACACTCTACATGGTGCGAGACATTGTGTAAAGACTAGATCATTTACCCACTTTAATTCATAGGCATGACTGAAACCCTCAAAGACTCTCTTGTTCAAATCTAGTTTGGCTTTAAGATCAGAGATCAAATGCCAGCACCTCCAGGCAGATATCCATGAACCTTTCTCAGGCAACAGTAACAACTCTTTTCTCCCAAGTCTCATAGAATGCTGTTCATGGACTTCTTTTATGAAACACAATGATCCTCATACATTGTAATTCATTACATGTGCTCTCTCCTAATAAACTTCTCTCTATATATGCACATATACATATGTGTCTATATATATGTGTGTATACATATGTGTATATATATGCATATATACATACGTATATATGCATATATATAACTGAAATCCAAGATTCATGTCGTGATAATACCCCATTATCTTCCCACATCCCAAAGCATAATGCATCTCCTTTGATAATGAGTGTGTTCATGAGCTAGACTTTGTCCACCAAAGGCTCGATACATATTAGAAGTTTGATTATATAAAGGCAATAATCTTATTCTCTGCAATTAAAAGTCAATCTTAACATCTAAAAATAGGGAAAATAAAACTGTAAATAAGTGCAACATAGCAAATTATCCTAATTCCAATGTTAACACTTTATGTGGTACAATTTGATCAAGATGAGATTCAACTTCACCTTTCATCTTTCTATCTAATAGAGTTTTCTAAAAAGAAACAAATACATTAAATTACAAAATTTATAACTTAAGGGTTTCAAGTGAACTGTTTTGAAATACTTTAGTATATGAATTATTCTTAAATCTTACGGGTTCATTAAAATGGCTCCAATGAGTATCCGATTCTCATCTATCAACAAAGTTATTTTGTGAGCAAGGAAACTGGGTTACTGTGTGTTTTTGATAGTTTGGAATAGCTAAAATTCACATACCTTTCTAATTTACCATCATTTGGTTCAAATGGTCTAATTTACCAAAAGAAAATCTTGATTCTTTTTGAGAAAATACTGAGGCTACATGGGCTAAATAAATAGGAAAAAGGACCCTAAGCCTTTTTGATTTCAGGAGATGAGTATCTAGTAAGAAGAGTAATGGGTTAGTGTTTAGAATTCTAGGTCCATGCTTAGATGAATGAGCTCTTTGTTGTCAGTAAGTAGTTGGCTTTGTCATTTTTTTTTTTTTGGTGCCAGTTTTGGGACTTGAACCCAGGATTCTTGGTGCTGCCCCTGAGCTTTTATGCTCAAGGCTACTATTCTACCATTTGAGCCAGAGCTCAGCTTCTGGCTTCTTAGTGGTTAATTGCAGATAAGGGTCTCACAGACTTTCCTGTCCGCACTGACTTTGATCCACAATACTCAGATCTTAGCCTCCAGAGCAGCTAAGAATATGGGCACCTAGGTGTCTAGTACCCGGTTACTGGTTCTCTTGCCTTTAAACTAGATATGAGAACTTTAAAAGCTTGAAAAATGAAATTAAGTCAGAAGTAAGGAAATGGAAAAACCTCCCATGCTCCTGGATTGGGAGGATTAATATAATCAAAATGGCAATATTGCCAAAGGCTATCTACAAATTCAATGCAATACCCATTAATATCCCACCACCATTTTTTAATGAAATAGAGGAAGCAATCCAGAAATTCAAATGGAACAATAAAAGACCTAGAATAGCAAAAACAATCCTAGCAGAAAGAACAGTGCTGGAGGAATAACAATACCCAACTTCAAGCTGTATTATAAAGCTATAGTAATAAAAACAGCTTGGTATGGGCACCAGAACAGGCCTGAAGACCAATGGAACAGAATTGAAGACCCAGAAATGAACCCACAGAACTATGCCTACTTAATCTTTGATAAAGGAGCTAAAACAATAGTATGGAAGAAAGATATCCTCTTTAACAAGTGGTGCTGGCAAAACTGGCTCAACACATGCAACAAACTGAAACTAGATCCTTATATGTCACCCGGCACCCAAATCAATTCCAAATGGATTAAAGACTTCGAAATCATAACAGACACCCTGAAAACACTAAAGGAAGGAGTAGGAGAAATACTTGGGCTCCTTGGCACAGGACGGAACTTCCTTAACAAAGACACAGAAACGCTACAAATCAAAGAAAGGTTGGACAAATGGGACTGCATCAAACTGCAGAGCTTCTGCACGGCAAGTGACATAGCTCGCAAGATAAACAGAAAGCCCACAGACTGGAGAAGATCTTTACTGGACATTCAACAGACAAAGGCCTCATATCTAAAATATATGCAGAACTAAAAAATTACCTTCTTTCAAAACAAAACCGCAAAGAACCAATAGCCCCCTCATCAAGTGGGCTAAAGACTTACAAAGAGACTTCTCTGATGAGGAAATGAGAATGGCCAAGAGACATATGAAAAAATGCCCTACATCACTGGCCATGAAAGAAATGCATATCAAAACAACACTGAGATTCCATCTCACCCAGTAAGAATGTCCTATATAAAGAAAACTAACAATAACAATTGCTGGAGGGGATGTGGCCAAAAGGGAACCCTAATCCATTGTTGGCAGGAATGTAAACTGGTTCAGCCACTCTGGCAAGCAGTATGGAGATTCCTCAGAAGGCTAAATATAGAACTCCCCTATGACCCAGCAGCCCCACTTTTGGGTATCTATCCAAAAGACCACAAACAAAATCACACCAATGCCACCAGCACAATAATGTTCATCGCAGCACAATTTGTCATAGCACGAATCTGGAACCAAGCCAGATGCCCCTCAGTAGACGAATGAATCAGGAAAATATGGTACATATATACAATGGAATTTTATATTTCTATCTGAAAGAATGCCATTGTCCCATTTGTAAGGAAATGGAAGGTCTTGGAAAAAATTATACTAAGTGAAGTGAGCCAGACCCAAAGAAACATGGACTCTATGGTCTCCCTTATTGGGAATAATTAGTACAGGTTTAGTCCTGTCATAGCAGAGCATCACAAGGCTCAATAGCTATACCCTTATGAACACATAGATGATGCTAAGTGAAATGAACTCCATGTTATGGAAACAATTGTTATATCACAGTTGTAACTACTTTCAATATCCCATATGTATCTGTAGATTCTATTATTGATGATGTTCTTGTATCACCTTCCTGTGGTTGTACCTACACTATCTCTGTAATCTTATCTTAGTATATTGGAAACCGTGTATACTGGTATTGGAACTAGGAAATTGAAAGGGAATACCAAAATTGAAAGACAGGGGTAACAAAAGACAAACAAATACAAAAGTAATACTTGCCAAAATGTTTGGTGTAAGTGAACTGAACACCTCAGGGGGGCGAAAGGGAAAGGGGGAGGAGAGAGGGGGGAATGAGGGACGAGGTAACAAACAGTACAACAAATGTATCCAATGCCTAATGTATGAAACTGTAACCTCTCTGTACATCAGTTTGATAATAAAAATTGAAAAAAAATAAATAAAATTAGATATCTCTCAAAAGGTTTTTAATGAGATGCCATCAGTATGACACAGTCAGAATAAGGTTGAATTAAGTATCTCAGTACCTGTGGCCAACTTAAATTGACACATAAACCAATTAACTACCACAAATCTGCTCATATTTATCAATATACATCATCTTCCATTATACCCAATCTCTCAATACTGACAGTAACAAGCATCCTTGTATCATAATTCATACATATATAACCAGATAAAGTAGCCTTTCTCCAGAAGGAACACACCAGTACATGGGCAATGTTTATACTTCACAAGATCCAATCATTTAAGTCCAATAATAGGATGTACCAGGCAAGGCACTGGTGGCTCCCACTTGTAATCCTAACTATTCAGGAGGCTGAGATCTGAAGATCAAAGTTTAAAGTCAGCCCAGGAAGAAAAATCCATTGAGATGCTCATCTCCAATTAATCACTGGAAATCCACAAGTGGAGCTCAAAGTGGTAGAGTGCTAGTCTTAAGGAGAAAAGCTCAGGGGCAGGCTCTCAGGCTGAGTTCAAGCCCCATGACCAACCGAATTAAAAAAAAAAAAGCAAGTGATGTCAAATTAACCACACTTAACACTAAGATACCTCTTAGGTTACATAACAAGCAACTTAAGAAGAACACTGGCTTAGTATATTTACATATGTGCACAGAAAACTCCTAAATGCACAAATACAATCATAAGTAAATAAAGAAGACATAGTCCTGGCAATTATTTCTACAGTTGCCCATGTGGTCACCTGTGGTTACTTATAATTACTTTCTCTCTCTACTTATTCTGTTTTCCCTTTGTCTCACCAAGCTACTTATGGTTTTATACTGGGCCAGGTAATACAAACCTTCATTCTTAAAGGGTCTGTACAACTGATAGTCCATTAGATATGGTAACTGTAATAGTTTTCCATCGGGGTGGGAATGTGACTTAGTGGTAGAGTGCTTGCCTAGCATGCATGAAACCCTGGGTTCGATTCCTCAGCACCACATATATAGAAAAAGCCAGAAGTGTCTCTGTGGCTCAAGTGGCAGAGTGCTAGCCTTGAGCAAAAGAAGCCAGGGACAGTGCTCAGGCCCTGAGTCCAAGCCCTAGGACTGGCAAAAAAAAAAAAAATAGTTTTCCATCGACCCTAATCACAGAACACGTTAATACCAAAAGGCACCTTCGGGGATCTTCTAGGACCCAGACACTAGGAAGTAGCTATCCGATACCCCCTGATTGCAACAGAACCATCACCCCAGCCAGCACAGTAGTTTCCTTCTTTGCTTGTCCATTCAGAGGCATGAGAAAGCCACAGCGTCCAGGGAGCAGAATTCACTTCCAGTTCAATGGAACCATTGTGTCTCCCGATTGAAACATTCCTTCCTTTAGGACAAAGGCCTCTAGGTCAGCACAAAGTAAGATCATAAGAACAGGAAACAAAAATTTTGTTAATGGGTCACTAAGAGTAATCGTGGGTGGTGTCACTACCATGTTCACCATATGATTCTTCAATCCATTGATTCTAATTTCAGAGAAAAATCCCACCTATTCAATTCACAGTATCACAGTCTCCTGGGGAAGCTTGGTAGGCTTGATGGGAGTTATGGCATCATGACAAAGTCTTCCACCACACTGTCCTGCCAGCAGCTGCAGGATGTCATAGCAAACCAGTGAATTCTACCACCATGAGCATTATGTCTATCCTTTGCTGGAAGGTGAGTCCCTTGACCAGAAGCAATGCTATTTGAATACCATGATGGCAGATCAAACATTCTATAAGTCCATGGATGGTAATTTATCACAATCATTGCATGCAAGGAAGGTGTATATATAGGAAATGAGAATTCCAGTAAGAACAAATACTGCTCTATGACAAAAGTGATCCGAAGAAATATATCCACCATCATTAGCTTCAATCACTCTGGAAAACAGTACCCTATCAGCCACCACTACTCATCTCTTTGGTCAGCTGACTGGGCAATCAGCAATGGCCATAGCTGGGTCAGCATGGCGAGTCAGTCATGCTTTCGAAGCCATGCATAGTCCCCACCCAGTGGTTCATGGCCATTTTGCACATGGCTCCATTGTGTAAGAACAGGAGTGGCATGGGAAAAAGGATGATTTCTAGCCACAAAAAGGAGCAATCTTTTCACTTAATTACAAACATCATCCTCCACTCAGGTTATCTTTTGGTATTGTGCCCACTCAGCAAGTTCTACCACCTACCTCATCCCAATTTCCTTGTGACCAATTTTCCAGTCATGCCTCTTCTAAGTCCCTAACCAGCTAGCCAAACAATTCACACAAGAGCTCATACATCCATAAAGTCACTCAACTGGCCCCTTCTCCCTGTAAGCTAACCAACAGAGACACTGCTCAATGTTCTGCCCACCTAGAGAATTTCCCTTTACCAGCGTCCTTTCAAGGTCATCCTAGTACAGAGTCAAAGTGCTACAACTATCTACTCTTACATGGTGCCTGAATATCACACAGAAGGTTCTGTAAAGCAGGCCCCAGTTTCTTCTTCTGTCAGCTGATCACAGGAAACTTACACTAAAGCCACAGGTATGGAATGAGAAGAATAAGAGTGCGACAGGACTTCAGACCATAGGCATTTGGGCTATTTCTTATAACTTACTTGTTCCTCTCTTTACTACTGGAAGCATGTATATTCTCATCTGAATATTGAGAGGTATTGAATTTTTGAAATCTATTTTGAGATTCTATCGTTTTAGATTTTCAGAGGAATAGGAGTAGAAAGAATCATCAAGAATAAAGATTAACAGAGTTGTAATCTCACATCCTATTATTATTTTTCCAGTTTCACCAAAACCTCATTTTTTCAGACTAGTGTTCAATTGAAATCCTTTTAATGCTCATGAGCCTTTTGTGGCAACATGGCAAAACGTCTAAGAATTACAAAGACATAAGTTTGATATTTGCCAATACCATTGCTGAAGTCTTGGCAATTAAATCTCTAGGCCTCCTGTAAATTTGGGTCTTACGCATAAACTCTTAATCTACCTTCTGAGAGTACAGGGTAGATGTTGAGTGTTCTCACCACAAAAATGATAATAATCTGCGATATACATGTTAGCTAGATTTAACCACTCTATGTGTAAAATATGTTGTACTTGATAAGTATGTATTATTTTACCTGTAGATTTTTATAAATATGTTGATTAAAAATGGAGGGAATACTACCTATGAGATACTGAATGGGCTCTAAGAAAATGAGTTCAATCAGGGAAAAGCCTTTTACAGGTAATGTTTATATTTGAACAAGAGCTTAGGATTTTTGTTTTTTTTTTCTTTAGAAATTTTATTTAAATATACGGAAAATAGTTATGGATGGCAAAAGGTGCTATTTATCCTGTATTTTTTATTTTTGTAATTTTGTATTCTTTTATTATTTAAAAGGTGATGTACAGAGAGATTACAAGAACATGTCAGGTAATGAGTACATTTCTTTTTAGACAATGTCACCCCTTCCGCAAGCTCTCTCCCTGTGTTTTCTTCCATTCCCCCCACACAAGTTATATAGTTAATTTTCAACATAGTGTCTAGTGAGTATGTCTCTGTTTCCTTCATGGTTTTGAGCATCACAGTTATTGATAGCATGTCTGAACCTGCTTCCTGGCTCTCCCATTGCACTCCTTGATCCCAATCATTCTACAACACCACAGTAATCAAGGGGATCTTTCTAAAACATGGCACATCACTTTTGTAGCTAAAACTTTCCAATGTGTTCTTAGAATATTTGAAATGAAGTCTAAACTTTCTACTATGGTTAATAAAACTACACACAACTTCTTTTATGACTCTGTATCAGTTTTCTTTTAGGCTAGATAAAGTGTGAAGTACCCTGCACACACACACATACACACACACACACACACACACACACACACACACACACACACACAACTCCTTTAGTTCTTACAAGAAAGTTTGAGAAGGTTGGCTGAAAGAGAGAAAAAAGCTGAGGAATTAAGATTAACAAACCTTCCCTAGAGCACCTAATTAATAAGGCTTGCAACTGCTTCACACCCAGTTTTCAACAATATCTAGCACTTACTACATATCTTCTGCTAGACACTGAATGAATGTCTTTATATAAAGGTAACCACTTAATAGGACATATGCCACATGATGATATTATTATTCTCAAATGGAGAAAAAAGCTTGGACTCAAAGAAGTTAAGTAACTGGATTAAGTCACAGAAGTAGGAAATGGCAAGGCTGGAGTTTAAATAAACCCAGGACAGTCCCACTTCATACTGCTAACCCTAAGCATTTCCTCCTCCACATCCTCCTGCTCTTCCTCTTCCTATTATGCCAGTCCTGGAGCTCAAGCTCATAGCCTGGGAACTGTCCCTGGGCTTATTTTGAAGAGCTTAGGTTTTTTAATACATTTTTAGCAAGTTTACTTAGGCTCATCTACCCTCCCATTGCAAAATGAAAAAGTTCATATTATTCTGTATGAGTCAGTACTTTGCTGAGATAAATTTTTTCAATACCATCTGTTTCATCAAATAAAATTCCTACTCTACATTAAAGATCAGCTATTGTATCATTCATAACATCTGTACAAATACAATTTCGAGATATGTAAGGGGGTTGGAAATTTTTATCTTTCATATATTATGTTCCTACAGCTTGTTTTATGCTGTATTTTGGAGTCCAACTGGAAGATAAATCTTTGCCCCTCTGTCTGAAGTAGTTTCACGTACAACCCGTTTATGATTATAACTCTGTTGTAGTTCCTATCTCTTATATTTTTAGAGTTTTAACTCATTCCATGTTTGAAACCAAAAGACAATCGCTGTGCTATTTGTCTATGAAAGGTGATTGTGCACAGTTTAACATTTGGCAAGCAAACGAGAACCATGACTATTTCTGTTAACATAGGAGGAATCCCCATCAGGGAAGTGACTTCAACTGAAAGGAAATATTTGGATAAGAGGAAGAGGGAAGAAAAGAAAAAGAGCAAATAAAACTTGTCAAGGGACCACTGTGTTGGGAGCCTTTTCTCTAGACTCGGTGCATTGAAAAACTCCATTATGGAGGTATCATTCACATTCACACACGAGCAAAACAGTATCAAAGACGATTATTCCACACCACAGCTAATATGGTGAAGAGGGGAATGGATCCCAGCTGTCTCCTCCATGAAATTGTGCAGCTTTCAGACTGAAGCTAAGTGGACAGCATATCTACTCTGTAGCATAGTGGAGAGGGAAAGAAATGAGTCCCAGATTGGATAGTGAAGAGTGCCAACTTCAGAAAAGAACCACTGAAGGAGGGTGGGGGAGAGAGGAGAGATGAGGTGCAACAGTTATCACCAGCACAAAGGAGGAAAGATAATTTCAAAGGAAGGGTACTTGAGAATGGTCAGCATTAGGAAGTTCAATCAATAAAAGAACAGGCTCTCCACCTGCTAATGCAATCACCATTAACCCAAAAAAGCATACAAATCATCATTAATGCCTTCTTCTCCCTCACCAATTAGTAGCAGGGTTCAAATGAATTCCCTTGCCAGGCCTTCCTTTCCATCCTTTCTGCCCTCACTCTACTTCAAACTTTTACTCCCCAGCTGAGACACTTGTAGCCTGGTCTTATGGTTTCTAGTTGGTGCCCTGGATTCACCCAGCTTCTTCTCTTCAAAATAGTTTCATGTGACTCTTCTGTGCAGAGTTCAAAAGGGATTTCCCCCACACCCCTGTCACAAATCCAGTATTTTTTGCAGTCTTTACACTCTCTAGACACCTTTTTACTTTTAAGCCGCTGTCCCATATGACACTAAGTAACCCTATGAGCTTTATCTGCTTGACTTGATCAGTGGCTGTGAACTACTTGCTCTCTGACCTTTATTCTATCTGTACCTCAGTTTATCAGCTGCAAACATGGAAATAAATTTTTTTAAGAAAAAATAGTGCTTATCCCCTATAATTAGAGAATAAAACATGCAAAACTCTTGAAATAGTGCCTGACTGCACTATTGAATAAGCACTCAATGAATTTTAGTTATAATTGTATTAACTTTATGATTTTATAATTAACTTTTCAGCTAAATGTCATACAAAAACCCCCAACAACAACAAATAGGACCATGAACAGTGTATTGGGTACCACGTAACATTTAGCCTCCACGTTATGCTTTTAGCCACTTTGCCATGATCCCAACAAACTGCCCAAGTTCTGCCTCTAAAAGGCTCTCCATGTATTCTGACTATCTACTCTGAAGAGCCTGTCATACTTAAATGACTGATTCCTAAATATAGTCATTCTAAATCCAATCACTTCCCTTTCAGAAGCGTTGTCGCTGAACTCTTTCTGAGAGCAATGGCCTACCAATTTGGAATATTTTTACTTTTTGTGTAATGCTTATTAATTTATTGCTTGTAATTTTTTTTTGCCAGTCCTGCGGCTTGAACTCAGGGACCTGGGCACTGTCACTGAGCTTCTTTTGCAGAAGGCTAGCATGCCAACAGTTGAGCCACAGCATCACTTCTGGCTTTTTCTGTTTATGTGGTACTGAAGAATCGAACCCAGGGCTTCGTGCATGCTAGGCAAGCACTATACCACTAAGCCACATTCCCAGCCCTGATTGCTTTGGTAAACTTTTAAACTACTATATTTTCCTATCACTTTTAAGTCTACAAATCACTTTGAAATCCATCTGCTCCTTAGGTTTCATTTCCCTGACTATGATTGCCTGCCCCAGGTGGCAGGAACTGAGATTTTGCTTGTCTATGTAACTCTGCCCTGCCAGGTCACTGCCAGGAGCAGATTCCTAAACACAGGCGCATGAAGGGCATGGATCGTCCTATGCACACAGCTTCACCGTCACTGAAGAAAGAAACAAACTACTTTTCAAGTAAGAAAAAAAGTCAATTAAGGTTTTTAAGGATCTCACTTTTCCTCCAAGAAATAACTTTCCAACTTTCTAGCAAATCTCTTTTTATTTCAAATACCTGATGCTGCAAACGGTCATCTCTGTCTTGATACATCTTAATGGCTAGCAAAGTGTGGGGAGGGGTAGTTGCCATAGTGACCAAGAGAAATGTCTGTAGACAGACAATTTCTGTCACTGAGACAGAAGAGTATTTCCTGTTCATCCATCTCTAGTTTGATTTAGTATAGTAAAGCTCCAAGGCAAAGTCGATTCATTTCAATTACAGAAGACATTGCTCTGGTTCTGACTCCGCAGGAATGGTACCAGTAATGTGTCACCAACACTTGACAATGGCTCAGTCTCAGCAATAGTTTGACAAAAGAAGAATCTCACCACTTGTTGACTGACACCAGTAGAGTCACATCAGTAATCAATAACAGTTCAGTCTCACTCATATTTTTGTGTGCCTTAGGACTGGAGTTAAGATTGCCACAGAAATGAAATCAACTATGAAAGATATTCATTTGTAATTCTAAGTGCTTACATTCACATAAACAATTATTTAACATGTACACAGGCCAGTAGTTACTACCTATTTCCATTATTCATCATTTTCTCTGGCACCTTTCACCACTTAATCCCATTTTTTCCAAAATTAAAATTTAAAGAGGCAACTTCAGTCTGGTTTCGACAATGACACCATTCACTGGGAGACACAGGAGAAGAAGATGGGTCGGGGAGTGAGGTTAAATTCATCCTGAGCCATTCTAGATTTATAATGCCCAGCTAGACTTGTGTGCTGTTGGCCAAATTCTTCTAAAAAGCTATCCCATTAAGCCCAGCACAAGGTCGACTAATGCCTTCTGGCTTCTGTGAGTCTGAGGTTCGTATCTCTGATATTAGATAATCCATTTCACTGAATGCTACAGAGACCATTCTTCTGCAGAGGACAACGAGTATTTTCCAACTTCGAAATAGACTTGCTAAAAGGTAGATTTCTAATTTCTAGTTAGGCGATTTATACTGTCTTCTTTAATAAGGCATATGTGAAGTAGGTTCAGATCCAGGTCTATGGATCATGCTCTTGTTCAAACACACTTGATATTTACAATTTCAACCATGTCACCAAGATGGGGGGAAAATCATGATTTAGTATGCTGAGCAAAGTTGACTCACTGAACATCCCAGGATTTAATCAGAAAATGCTCAAGATTTCAAGGCAAATATGAGCTGTAGCTGCTCATCTCTCCTAGTTCTAATCTATTACCCTATTTGGTACCATTAGAGAACCGGAGCAGAGCATTCAACACAACCTAACATGTCAGACTAGACAACTTGTATGCAATAAAAAAGGCCAAAGGCAGATTTAAACATCAAATGACCCCATTTTCTTCAAACACATGACACTGATTTCTCTTTAGTCTTTTTCAACAATGATATTGTCTTTATACGTGTTTATTACAATAAATTCATACCAAATCAATAAATTCTTACACTTGCATGAGATTTTTGTTTTTGTTTGTCCTGGGACTTGAACTCTGGGCACTGTCCCAAGCAACTTTTGCTCAAGGCTGGCATTCTACCACATGAGCCACAGTGCCATTTCCAGATTTTTCTGAGTAGTTTATTGGAGATAAGAGTCTCATAAGCTTTCTTGCCCCAAGTAGCTTCAAACTGCAATCCTCAGATCTCACCCTCCTGAGAAGCTAGGGGTAACAGGCATTGATTCCTGGGTCCTACCTTTGCCTATGTTTCTTTGCTGTGGTGTATACGTTAAAGAACAGGAAGTTCTAATGTTTCTTACTATCAGTGGAACTATGTTGAAAACTTAGAAATAACTTGAGAATACCAACATTAGGATTCATCGCCATGATGTGGCAAAGGCATGGGAGGTTTAGAAATCTTCACATGTGATAGACAGACTCTTCTGAAGAGACAATGCCCCTATTAAACTTATGGCTTCTAATGTGTAACCTCCAACATCCTAAAAATATCCCAGAGACTTTTATGTTCTTGGTACTAAAGTTTGTAAGATATGGTGAACAGAGGATGTTGTCCTAATGACCTAGGACTAGATTTGATAACTACATAGATGCCCTCATACTAATTAATATGATCATCTTAACTACCATCTGAAACAGTATTCATTGTTGAGGAGAAAAAACCACAGGCTATTCTCAGCCACAGAACATGACCAAAAATTGTGGATACACATTTCTTTCTGTATAGCTGAATTGCATGTCATCGTCTGAGGAAAACCAACCCAAAATTTACAGTTATAATCTAGTTATAATGTCAAGCCAGACTCTGGACAACCTGCTTCTGGAAGTCCTCTCCAGGCTGGTATGGCCCGTGCCTTTGTCAGATTAACTGCATGGCCCACATCTGAGGTCATCCTAAATCTCATGATGGAGAAGAACAAACTCAAATACTCAACTACAACTAGTTTAATTGGCTGTGAACTTCCATAGGGTTTGGGATTATTGTGTTTGGGGGATGAGAATTTTAGGGGATTAACAATATTTGAAAAACACAGTCATTTTTTCCAAATATAATATCAGAAAAAACTCCATTTGGGTTGGCCTAGCATGCTCAAGACCCTGGGTTTGATTCCCAGTGCTGCAAGAAAAGAATAAGAGGGCTGGGGATATGGCCTAGTGGCAAGAGTGCTTGCCTCGTGTACATGAGGCCCTGGGTTCGATTCCTCAGCACCACATATACAGAAAATGGCCAGAAGTGGCGCTGTGGCTCAAGTGGCAGAGTGCTAGCCTTGAGCAGGAAGAAGCCAGGGACAGTGCTCAGGCCCTGAGTTCATGGCCTAGGACTGGCCAAAAAAAAAAAAAAGAAAAGAAAAAGAAGAAAGCTGGAGAGGGGGAGAGAAGGTAACAGAAGAGGGGCAAGGGGAAAGAGAGGGAGAGAAAGGGGAAGGGACAAGAGAAGGAGGGGAGAGGAATAGGAAAGGAAGGAAGGGAGAAGGGGATGGGAAGACAAAGGAGAGGTGAAGAGAAGGAGAGAGAAGAGGGGGAAGATGAAACACACTCCCAATTCTTTTGTCACTCAGTGACAAACACAATCAAATTCTCATCCCTATAACTGGGAAATAAGGAAATGCAATGAAGCTGGGTATTGGGGCACCGGGGCTCACATTTCAGACCCAGTGACTCCAGACTCTGAGACAGAAGAATTGATTGAGCACTTTGCCTTAATACCAGCCAAGGCAACACAGCCAGACCCTGCCTTCCAGTATAATTTCTACTCATTAAAAATGAAGTCTAAAATACAAGTCAAATTAAATCCTCTAGCGACCTTAAAGGTAAGTTGTAGCTAACAAACAAACAACCTATTTCAATTCAGAACAGTAAATGTTCTTTATTCATGTGGATTTGTAAAGATCTAGTAATCTGAAGACCACCACAAAATAAGGGAAACTAGAGAAAAGCTAAAAAAAAAAAATGTTCACAGTGTTCTTGACCAAACTAAATAAAATCCCATTGTAATTTTCAGCATAAGAAAATGTTTAATTCTTTGCTCTTTTCTTGAGTCAGCATAACTTCCTGTATCTGCCTTATGGACAGCATTGGATGAGCCAGCCTAAGAGAACTGGAGTCCTGTTCTTACTGTTCATCTGCTGTTTGGATCTAGCCCATTGCGACTTTCCTTATTTCTGACACAAATTCATCAAGATCACTTCATTAGTAATGGAAAAACTGTACATGGAACAAGAAATTATTTCGGGGAAAAATCTAAAACTTTCAAATGTTGAAATTATTTCACCATAAAATTTGGACTGCAATTAAGTTGTCACACTGATTGAAAATTCACTTCGGAGCATTTTTTTTTCCAGAAAAAAAAAGCTTTTCTATCTGTAACATATTACAAGGAGAACATGCAACAATGCAGAGGAAATAGCATCAGCATCAAGAGATTTGGGTGACTAAAGAACATCTGTAATAATTTTAGCATTTACCGTTTTCCTTTGATTTCTCTGCAGAGAAAATACTTCATTATACAAAATATCTCTGCTAGAAAAAGAATGTATGCCCACATGCTCATGATTCCTACGTATGTAGTAATACATATATATATATATATATATATATATATATATATATATATTTCATACCGTAAAGTATGGCTGTTGAGGTGGAAAGCAATGTCTAGTATCCAAGAATGCAAAGCGAGCAAAACAAGCCACTGTTATGCATGGACATAGACCACCTCTCCATAACACACAAGATACCTGTTCTGGAATTTCTTCTTGTTAAGTAAGCTGTTTCATTAAAGAATAAGAAAAAACAATTTTTTACTGCTTTTCAATTAACCTGTATGAGCTATTTTTCAAAAACTAACAAAATATGCTAGGCACCATTGGCTCATGCTTACACTCCAGCTACTGAGGAGGCTGAGAGCTGAGGGTTGCTGTTTGAAGCCAGCCCTACCAGTAAGACTGTCAGCCTGTTATCACCAAGTAACCAGTCAAAAAAAAAAAGCCTCTGAGTAGAGCTGTGGCTCATGTGGTAGAGCACTAACCTTGATTTTAAAAAAGTAAAAATCCAGACCACTCCCAGGCCCTGAATTCAAGCACCCAACAGGCACAACATACTCTAAAATGAAACATGTAAAGATACACGCAAACCTAATTCAATAATTAATGAAACAGAAAAAGACTCAGGGTCCATCATGATACCCTAGTATGAATGAGCAAAGTTGAGTAAATGCTAAACATGGCGTGTTTTCTCTGCTCAGGCGAGGCCAGCCAGGTTTTAGTAAGGTTCCACAACGAATGAGGCCCCACAGGACTCCTGCCCTTACAAGGAGACCATTTTCCACCAGAGTGGGACCTTCCTGGAAGTGACCACCTTCCCCTGAAACCATGTCTATCCTCAGCCGAAGCCTTGGGAGGCAAGTTCCTCTGTTGGAACTTTCTGGAGAATGGAGCCAAGTTCTTTTTCTGGACAGCTCGAGAATTTGAGGATATTTGGATACTTCTCCACTCTGAAGCTTCTTTGCAGTTATCCTACTCATATTTATACCATATGGCACCAATGAGACGCTCAAGTAAACATTCTTTGCACACCATTTTACTAACTCAGTTCTTTAGTATTTATTAAGACTAACATGGGCTGGGCACTGGAAAACCTGTAGCATACAATTCTTTCATTAAAACTTTGACTCTGAAGACCATAATAACATACCTCTTAACTAGCGTCATTCTATGGCAGTGATTATAGACTTAATTCCTTAGATGCTGTATTAGTTCTAGAGAGCTCCATGCAGTATTGCTAATCATCAAGAGGCGCTTCTCTTTCTATTTTTGATGGAGTAGGTAACTTAGGTTGGAAGCACTTAAAGACCTTCCAATCCTAAACTACTCATTAACAGTGGAGCCAGACTTTCCAACAATTCTGATCCTCCAACTGAGTCCTGTCTTCTGGCTACACCAATGCTACCTAAGTGGGGGGAAATAACCAGCATACTATTTTAGACACATTATGAATATGGCACTGTTTATGTTACTGGTATTTACTCCAAAACATTTAAGTGCAAAAATCTTTAAGAACATGGATAAGCAGTGCTGATTTGTAAAAATTTAATGAAGGTCATTAAAAATAATGCTGGCTGCTAGAAAAAATTGGAAGAGAAAATGCCGAGTGTACCAAATCCTACTTTACCTAGCTGAAACTAACTCTTTTGAACGTATTTTCTCTGACCTAAGTGTCTATTCAAGAGCATAGTCTTTCTCTAGCTAAAATAAATTAGGTGAGTGGAGCTCTTGCATTTAGTGATAAAGCACACCCAGGAGACCAACTATGTCTACTTCAACACTGTACTCACCGTAATGTGAAAATCCCACCTATCATCTTGGATTTTCTCTTTGGAGGGCAACATTTACTAAACCTCTGTAGTTAATTATATTAAATAGTACTGTCACATCATATACTATGAAATTTGCAGAAGAGAAATTTGACCAGTGTCTTTCAAGGGAGTACATTTATTTATATATATAATTATTTTCAAACCTTCACAACATAGTTACTCTGCATGATGATTTCCTTTCTATTTCACATTATAAGATCGAACATTGAGAGTCTGGGGGAAAATTATTTAACTTTTACAATATTTGTACTGAATTTAATATTAATAAAAAGGGGAAAATCATCTCAAAATTCAAACAACGTTTTTACTGCAAACACTACTTGCAGAAAAAGAGCTCTTCAATTTAGCACCTTTTAAAAGAGATTTTATAAATGATGATACAGTATGTTAAATTAATCCTTCTTTTACTCTCACATTCCCTGCCCTCTCAACCCCTATTATTCAATAGCTTTCACTGAGTTTTGTTTTGCCATCTTCATTCTCAGATGCAATATGTTTCAGTATTGTTCAAACTGTAACATTCTCTACCCACACGTGGTGTACTTTGTACATATCTTTTAAGGATAAGAAAGCTGAGGCAAGTCATGAGGCTAGGAGAGATGGGGAGAATGAAGGAAGGGGATGCATTGTACTCAACTGATATGGTGAATACAACTCCTTTGTACAAAGACTTCAAGATTTAAAAAAAATAGAATTACAGTATCTCCATTTAACAAAATATAACAGAATGTAAACTTCCGTGTCCTATTATTAAAATAAATTGTTTTACAAGGCCAAATTTGAAGGCAAGAATGACATTTGGAAGTCCTTGAACCCAACCCCATTATCTAATAGATATAGACAATAGAGGTATCAGCTAGAATGAACCAAATCACCTCCTATTGGAACACGAGTTCATTGAGATCTGTTTCCCAACTCTCCATAGAACTCTGATACAAATGAGCTACAGAGGAAGACACAAGGGAGACAGACCAGCTCAGAAACAAACTGCATGTGAATTATGTGGCATTATTAGGAAGAGCAATATAACCAGTACTAGCACAGCTTCTGATCTACCTGGAGGATTTAAGAGAATGCTTATCATTTCAACTTGATGTCTGTGTAGGTCATTAAGGCTGGGTAGCCATTTGACAGGCAGACATGAATGGGGAAAATTCCAGGAAGAAGAGACAGAGACAGAAAAGCAGGAAGAAAACAAGTTTCTAGAAACCAGGAATTCCTATTGCTGAATGCTATAAGTATTAGGAAAATTTTAAAAAGGCTGGGGTCAACTTGGGCTCCTTCCATAAGGCAGTGGAGAAGAGGTATTTAAGCATAAGATCTACATTTTAGAAGTGTCCCAATGTGCAGGGTGCTGGTGGCTCATGCCTGTCTGTCATCCTAGCTACTCAGGAGGCTGAGCTTTGAGGATCATGTTTTAATGCCAATGAGGACAAGAATGTCTCTTAAAGAGTCTCATCTCCAGTTAACTACAAAACAAAAAGGAAGACAAACACCTGGATGTGGCAGTGTGGTTCACAGTGACAGAGGACTAGCCTTGAAAAGAAAGGAAGAAGGGCTGGGAATATGGCCTAGTGGTAGAGTGCTTGCCTTGTATACATGAAACCATGGGTTCGGTTCCTCAGCACCACATACATAGAAAAAAGCAAAAAGTGGAGCAATGGCTCAAGTGGTAGTGTGGTAGCCTTGAGCAAAAAAAAAAAAAAAAACTGCGGGAAACTTTGCTCAGGACCTGAGTCCAGGACTGGCAAAGGAACGAAGGAAGGAAGGAAGGAAGGAAGGAAGGAAGGAAGGAAGGAAGGAAGGAAGGAAGGAAGGAAGGAAGGAAGGAAGGATAAAAGAAGAGAGTAAGTGAGAGAGAGAGGAAGAGAGTGAATGAACTCAGGGACAGCACCTGCGTTCATGCAACACAAACAATAACAAAAACAAAGAATCAACAAAGTGCTAGTTTTCCAATAAGAGATTAAACATTTGTTAGAAATATATTCCTTACTTATTTTTTAAAAGCCCCTCGCATTTGAATTTTTAAATTTAGCTCAAATGAGCAAAGCATCAGGCAGAACTTCATAGGTCGTATTTAAAAAGATCACATTGGCACTGAACTACATTGAGCTCCTACATCATCATCAGTATAGAGAAAAGGAGTCTAACCTTACATTTCTTTTTTTTTCAGAAAATAGAAAATGCTGTCAAGATGATATCCTCTCAAATAATTGTTACTTCTAAATAGGCATAATTAGTTGGTTGAGAGCAGTCATGATTGACCTAGTAGTTTTCAATGTTATCAAAAGTTCTAAAGGCCATCTTTGATCAGCAAACGTTTTTTAGAATAATCCTCACAGCTACCATGTGCCTTATCATTAGAAAGACACCATCACCTCCACTTGGAGTAGCCAGCAGCCTCTCTATGTGTTTTCCTTTTCTTTTTTTTGTAATAATTACTTATTTATTGTCAAAGTGATGTACAGATGGGTTACAGTTTCATACATTAGGCTATGTTTTCTTATATGCAAATTACGATTTCAACACTTACCCGATCTAATATTCAGGTTGTTCTAGCAATGAAATGAGATAATTAATGTAAGATCAATTAACAGCAATTTTTAGAAAGCTGAGCTGTATGAAAGCTCAGACCTCATTGTTGGATCCTCAGAATTCATAGCATCTAGGATCATACAACTCATTAAATTGTGTTTTACATCATACTTCCTCATATACATATTGGGCCATCTTATTTTTTTAATTGTCATTTCAAGGGTTCTACTCATCTATTTTTTAAAAAAATCCTCATGACCAAAATGTGCCCTCTAATTCTCTAATTCTCTAGGAATAATGTAGTTTGCTACATACAAATTACTGTCATCACATATTTCTAAGCTGTGTACATTGAACATAACAAAACAGGTTAAAATTAAAACACATGATTTAGCCAGGCACCTGGGGCTCATGCCTGTAAACCTGGTTACTCAGCAAGCTGAGATCCAGAGGATCAGGGTTCAAAGCCAGCCCAAGCAGTAAAGTCCAAAAGACTCCATCTCCAATTAACCAGTGAAATGCTGGGCTAGATGTGTAAGTGGCAAAGTAGCAGCTGAGCGGGCATACATGGCAGGATGAAGCCTTGAATTCAAACCTTGTTACTAGAGGTGGTGTGAGAAGAGAGGAGAGGAGAGAGGAGGAGAGGGGACGGAAGGGGAGGGGAGGGAAGGGGAGAAGAGAGGAGGGGAGGGGAGGAGAGGAGAGGAGAAGAGAGGAGAGAGAGGAGAAGAGAAGAGAGAGTGCCCAATACATGGTTTAATAAGATTCTAATAGTTCAGGACTTATTTTTGTAGCTTTAGACTGATTTACAGAAGGAAAAGGCTTTTCACAAGTGAATGAACAATTATAGAAAGCAAATTGCTGTCTTCCACATAATAAACACATAAACATATTTCCATGTAATATTTTACATCAACATGACTGTTTACCTAGAAAATACGTCAAAATACTTGACTTAGGAAAAACAGTCCATCACTTAAAATATTGTAAATTATCTTTCCAATCAGATTTTAAAACAAAAAAAAAATAGCTGCTAAGTGCCAGTGGCTCACACCTGTAATCCTAACTTCTCAGGAGTCTATGAGCTGAGAATCACAGGTCAAAGCCAGCCAGGCAGGAAAGTTTGTGAGACTCATCTCCAAATAACTACCAAAAAAACTGGAAGTGGACCTATGGTTCGAATGGTAGACTACTAGTCTTGAGCACAAAAGTACAAGGACAGCACCCAAGCCCTGAGTTCAAGCCTCAGGACTGGCACAATGAACAATTCATAAATAGACCCAAGATGTTAGAATGGCAATGTGGCTTAGCAGCAGAGTGCTTGCCTAGCATGCATGAAGCCCTGGGTTCCATTCCTCCCCACCACATAAACAGAAAAAGCTGGGAGTAGTGCTGTGGCTCAAATAGTAGAGTGCTAGCCTTGAACAAAAGCATCTCAGGGACAGTGCTAAGGCTTTGATTTCAAGCCTCAGAACTGGCAAAAAAAAAAACCCACAACATTACATTAAGTATATGTATATAAGCCCCTGGAAATACTACTGGGAAATCATATTATAAATATAATCTGAAAATAATTACTAAATGAATTAAGTTAGCGTAATGAATATTTAAGTAGGTCAAGAACCTAAATGCTTGCATACAGTACTTAGAAATTTTCTAAGCACACTCTGCTGTGAATCTGTTTTTATAATGTTGTACAGTAATATGGTAATACTATCATAATATTATAGCTGATTAATATTCTCTATGAATTTTTTTAGTAAGTGCCACCACAGTAGAGCAGCTAAATAAATATTACCACAAGTAATTGAGACCATGAGTGACAGGTGATTGAACTGCTCTTTGTGTTTAAATTACAAAATGAGTTTTCACACAGAAGGAGAAGGGATGGAATCACGGGAGGGGCCCGGAGAAGTTATCTACCAACTCTTTCCAGGTGACTATGTTAGGAATTATAAACATAGCCAAAAAACAGGAGAGGAAGTAAAAATCAACCTACCCCCACCATCAAGGCCTTAGGAATCGAGTGCTGCATATTGTGTAATGATTGACTATTGTGTAAAGATCCCCATGGAATAAGCCATGTGCCCTTGGCCCTGAGAAAGGCCCCTGTGAGCTCTTCCCAGGGACCATAATCCTGTCATTCCTTTCAACCCTGACAAGGAACCGGCCTTGAACTGACAGCAATCTGTCACATGGTTGTCATCTCCAACCACATTTCCTCAGACCTTTCACAGGGTTGAGTTCGAGGTGACCAACCCTATTGGTAACAAAAGATCAGTGTGTCCAGGCCCAAAGCGAGACAGAGATGTGTGATGCCCTTTGTAACATCTGACCACCCAAGAGAAAGACCATGAATGAGGCCAACAACAGAATCCGCAGAGGAGCCTGAGGAATAGAAGCTGACCAGAGACCAGATCTGCCTCTGCTCGCAAACAAGTGGTCTTTATGCCAAAAGTTATTTTTCAAAAAACTCATGATGATTCTGTCTCCTGTATTCTATTAAAAAATTCCAAGAAATACCCATTTTTATTCAATCCCAGGCAAAATTTCACATAGCCTGCAATGTCAAGCTGATCTCCAGAAAGTTTATTTAAAAGGCCAGTCATGCATAAGGGATGTACAGTAACAATGGGCGTAGATGTTGGCCACCCATCAATCTACTAACAAAATGCCAAAAGACTTTGTACAGCGCCTTGTGCAAGTAGTCATGGGACTGTTTCCTTTCCCTTCCTTCAACATTTCCTTCAACACACTGGGGAAAATACAGATCCATCTCTTCTTTCCTCCATATACCCTGCTTCTCCACACACCTGCTAACATCGCAATGTCATTATAAGTTCTCACAGATGATCAACTGTCAACAAAATACTTTGCGTGTGCCTAGCACAGGCTTGTCACATAATTGGTACTTAAGATTGTACTTATCGTGTGAGTCTTTTTGGAGGGATGGGTGCATTTCTTACACAAGCGTGTTTTATTGAACGTGCTGAGCAAGAAACATCCCATTTTAAAAAGTCAGCAAGATCTCAAAAGACTAGAATAAGCTAAGGAAGGGAACATTCTGGACTTTAGAAGTTGTTTCAAGATGGAAGTTAGTTAAGTGTGGTCTAGGCAAGAACTGATCTCTACTACTAACTGCTGAATTCTATCAAGGATGATGACGCCAGCAAATAAAAGAAAATTATGTGACACAACTATGTGTGTGGTGGAGGACTTCTTATTTTCAATAGAGATTTATTCCCTACTCACTTCCACTCTTGGACCAGAGTTCTGTTTGGTAAGAGAAATGAACTACCATATATTAGCAAACATTGTCAACATTTCCTCAATATGGTGTCCCACCCAAAATTCTTCTTTATCAGGCAGATTTTCTGTTTTCGTGGCTTGCCACCCTCTAGAATGGTTCTTCTTTGCCAATATTTCCTCTAAAACTCAACAAAAATGCCATGTGGATGATTCAAACCTTGCCTTGCACAATAGAACTAACACCTGCCATGCTCCGGAATGACACTTTGAGCCCAACAATACCCATGGCCTTCATTTCCGCACCTTTCCATTCACCCTTCCGAAAAGGATACCTGGCGATGTCAAAAGGATGAGAACATCTGTATTCTCAAGTGCCATTACATTCAATTAGACAGGAACTCAAGTATAATATCCTTGATCATCACCCATTCATAGTAATTTAGAGCTTTTCTTTTGAGTCTAAAGTTGCAACAGTCGTTGCAAGATAATCAGCCTGATTGAAAGACAGAAGGCTAAAAAGGGGCAAAACAGAACTGGGAAAGGAGCAATCTTAACCAACTTATTCAGTTTTGAAATTTTTTAATTGACTCTTCTGAAAGAGTTAGCAGCCAATATATATTTGGCCTACAGGTAAATATTAGAACACTATCCCAGGAGAACTTAGGTTTCATATGTCTCCAATGACAAATAAAAAGGCTTGGAAATTATTAACACATAGGTCACAAGAAAATTTCAGCCAGGCATTAGTTGTTCACACCAGTACATTTAGCTATTCACGAGCTTGAGGTCTGATGATCACAGATCAACAGCTAGTCTGAGCAGGAAAGTCTGTGAGACTCTTATGTCCAATTAACCACCACAAAAGCACAAGTGGCACTGTGGCTCAAAGTGATAGAGTACTGGACTTGAACAAAACAGCTCAGAGAGAATCCAAGCCCCGAGTTCAAATCCTATGACTGACAAAAAAAAAAAAAGGACAAAAGAAAATTTCACTCAGTAGTTAACACCTTAGGGTCCTTTCAGAAAACCAATTCAGACAGCATTTCTACATATCAGCTTCTGATTTCACAGTCCAGCCCATGAATTTTCTGGCCCAGTTATTATTGTATTATTATAGTTACTGTATGACTTGCATGTGAATGTATTTCTCATCTTTGACCATTGAAATATGTGCTATTATTTCAATGAGCTTAAGCTGAATCAACATACAAGGTCAGGCCACACTTCTACAGCACAGTAATAGTTCTTGATCCATATAATTTTAAAGCCCTATAATCTATGAGTCCTAGCGCATACACCTATGTGACTTTAGAAATGTTCAGTGATTGGATCCTCTCTAGCATTCACATTTCCTAGATGTTGAAATGGAATATTAAAATAAGAAAGTTTTGGCAGCCTCCAAGAAAAAAGGTTGAGTGCCTCAGGGTATTAATTTTTATTGAATTGAGCCCTTTAATTGCTTGGGAAATGTTTTATAGGCTTTTCCTTTGACGGTTCTATTGAAAGATCCATATAACAGCTCCTGTGGTATTTCTGAAGGACCAAGTAAAATATTAAATATATGGGAGATGCATTTATTTTATTTTCTAGTTTTATAACCTTTATCTAAAATTTTTTGTTAGTATATACCAATTGTGTCAAGGGGATACATTGTGATACTTCCATGTATAACATTCATTGCTGAAATTTGTCCTCCATTACTCTTTCATATCTGTTTCTCAATTTTTATTTTTATTATTTTAATTTAATTTTCTTGTAAAGTACAAAGGGGTTATAGTTATATAGGTCATGTACTGAGTACATTTCTTTTTGAACAAAGTGACCTCTTCCTTCATTTACTACCCCATTCCCTCCCCCCCTGCCTCAAACCATCCCCAAGTTATACAGATTAATTTTCAGCACAATGTATCTTATGAGTTTCCTTCCTCCATTTGTTCACATTTTGTTCTACCATGTCTGTACTTCCCTTTACTCTACCCCAAACAGATAAATTTACATACAAGGCAAAAAGCATAGAAATCACAACAACAACAAAAGGGGAAAATCATAAAAAGTTAAATAAAAAAATCTCTTGTTTCCATTTCTTGAAGTTCACTACCATAAACATCCTTTTGTATTAATCATGTGCACATAGCTATTGAGCTTTTGTGATCCTCTCCTAAGAATATCCTTCTTTGGTCTCACTGTTTGAATGTCGAGAATCCTGTATAATATTTCATGTATAAGTGGTATGATTTGTCTTTTACTATCCACTGTGTTTCCCTGTAGATTCCTAGGCCCATTCTCATGACTATAAAGGAAGGAGACCATGCAACATGTTTCTTTTGGTCTCGCTCACTTTGATTAATATAATTTTTTTTATTATTGTCAAGGTGAAGTACATATGGGGTACAGTTACATACATTGGATAGTGAATACATTTCTTGTCCAACTTGTTACGACTCCCTCATTTTTTCCTACCTTTCCTCCTTCCCAATTATACCACCCCAATTTGTACAGTTAATTTCCAACATATTTTCTTGGAAATATTGCTGTTGCATTGGATTGCATTTTACACTTTATCTCACCATTTTTATGCTCCCCTTCCCTTCCCTAATTCAGACAGGCATATATAAAATAAGCATGGTACCAGAATCAGCAGTGACTACAGGGGCTAAGTCATAGGGAACATGAACAGAAGAAAAAAGAAAAAAATCACACAGGTAGGGTGAAACTAACAACATAATGATAAACCACTTATTTCCATATTTTGGAGACCATTTCTCTTAGCATCATCTTATGTAATCATCTGTATATAGCTATTGAGCTATTGTGATCATCTGCTAGGTCTATCCTAGACATATATTAATTATTACCAATAAGGGAGAACATACGGTTTATGTTTCTTTGGGTAGGGCTTTCTTAGTGTAATTTTTTCTATTGTTTTCTAACTATTTCCATTTCCTTATGATTAGAGCAATATCATTCTTTCTGATGAAAGCATTAGAATTCCATTGTGTACATATACCACATTTTATTGATCCATTAATTTTCTTGAGGGGCATCTGGGTGATTCTATATCTTGTATATGCTAAACAATGCTGCAATGAACATGTGGGTACTGTTAGCCTTAGTGTCGTTTGGGGTTAATTGGATAAATGCCCAGGCCTGGAGATTGCTGGGTCATAGGAAAGTTCTATTTTCAGTGTCTTGAGGAACCGTTATACTGCTTTCAGAATAGTTGAACAAATTTACATTCCCACTAACTGTAGAACAGTTCCCTTTGGCCATATCCCCCCACCCCCAGCATTTGTCATTGTCACATTATTTTTTTCCCTTATTTATTGTCAAAGTGATGAACAGAGAGGTTCCAGTTTTGTACATTAGTACTTGGGTACTTTTCTTGTACTGTAGGTTACCTCCATCATTCCCCGCTCCCCCTCCCCTCCCCACTCCCCTTCCCCCCTTGTACTGTTTTTTACCTCCATCATTCCCCCCTCCTCCTCCCTTTCCACTCCCTCTCCCCCCTTGTACTGCTTGTTACCTCCATCATTCCCCCTCCCACTTTCCCCCTCCCCCCTCGTGCTTTTTCTTATCTCCATTATTGCCCCTCCCCCCTGTACTGTTTGTTACCTCCATCATCCCCCTCCCCCTCGGGCTGTTTCTTATTTCCATTATTCGCACTCCCCCTCCCCCCTTGTACTGTTTGTTACCCTCCATCAGTCCCCCCTCCCCCACCACCTCTCCCCCTTGTACTGTTGTTACCTCCATAATTCCCCCCTCCTGTCCCCACTTGTACTGTTTGTTATGTCCATCATTCCCCCCTCCTCTTCCAGCTCCCCTTGTACTGTTACCTCCATCATTCCCCTCCCCTCCCTCTCCATTCCCTTCTGCTACTGTTTGTTAACTCTATCATTCCCCCATCCCCTCCCCCTCTCCACTTGGACTGTTTCATACTTCCATCTTTCCACCTTGCCCTGCCCCCTCCCCTTCCCCCCTTGTACTGTATTTTACCTACATCATACCCCTCCCCTCCCCATTGTACTCTTTGTTCCCTCCATCATTCCCCCTACCTCTCCCCTTTGAACTGTTACCACCATCATTCAGCTTACCCCTGCCCCCTCCCCCCCCCCTCCCCCCTCCCACTTGTACTGTTGTTCCCTCCATCATTCCCCTCCCCCTCCACCTCCCACTACCCCTTGTACTGTTACCTCCATTATTCCCCCCTCCCCCTCCCCCTTGCACTGTTACCTCCCTCATTCCCCCTCCCCATCTTCTCCCCTCCCCGCTAGAATGATGATGTTTATCACTGGGAAGTTTAAAATGTATATTGTCAAATTTATATAGGTACTAACTCTCAATAATAAAAAAAAAATATATATATATATATACATATCTTCATAATTAGAAGCATTCGGGTGGGGAGGGGGTGCTATGCTTGAACTCAACAAGACCACTGTCCTAAGCTTTGTCAGCTTCAGGCCAATGCTATATCACTTGAGCCACAGCTCTGTTTCCCTTTTTTACATTTATTTTAAAGCAGGAGAGGAAAGTTTATTACCGAACTGCTGCCCTGTGGCGGTGATGATCCATGGCCGGAGAGAAGGGAGAAAAGGGAGAGACCAGTTGACCCTCATCCATCCCTGCCTAATCTAGGGCAGGGGATTGGGTCAGATGGATTAGGATGTGACCTTAGGGAAGGGGAAGGTACCTGTCTCTAGGCTTGCTGGTTACCCAGTAACTGTGTGGAGACTTAATGAGGTGGGGGGCATCTGCTTGGAGCCCTCCAGGAGGGACCTAATCTTCCAGCCTTTTAATAGCTATGGAAAAGGAAGACGACTCTCTGGCTGCTTCCTGCTGGTAAAGGGCGTCAACATTAGGGGTAAAAGGCAGAAATGTGGCCCCTCCTGAAGACGGCGAGCAGCAGTGTCCCTTGGTGTTAGATGGCAGTCCTTGATGAAGCCTGGAAGAAGTCTCATGAGGCAGGGGCTGGATTTGTCCAGCCTCTGGTTCCCATTTTGAAGGTTCTTTTTATTGGGTCTGTTTTTGTTTTGTCAGTCCTGGGGCTTGGGAGTCAGGGCCTGAGCACTGTCCCTGGCTTATGTTTGCTCAAGCTATCAATCTGCCGCTTGAGCCATAGCGCCACTTCTGTCCTTCTCTGTTTCTGTGGTTCTGGGGCATTGAACCCAGGGCTTCATGCATGCTAGGCAAGCACGCTTCAAGTTAATTTCACTTTACCAACCCTAGACAATGTCAACTAACTTTCTGCAAACTTGTAAATTACGTCTCCTCCTTATTTCCATGATCAAAAACATCAGTCCTTAGAACTACTTGCTCTTAACCATATTATTTAAGAGGAAAAATATTATTCTGATGAACTGATATATACGTATATTCTGCTCCAAAAGAATACATTTTAATTTTCTAAACCTCTTGAGTTTGCTAAATGGTACACTGCTGTTGTGAATTGTGACTCACCATTCACAAACTTTCCAGTAAGTAAACGTGCTTACATCTGTTTGATTCCATGCGCATGTAATTTATTGAACCTTGAAAACCTTCTTCCTTGTACCATTTGCTAACATGAAAAGGGAGCATTCTCAGGAGGACCATAGTTAAAAGTATGGCTATCAGAAAAGATGCTTCATGCAAGCATCGTGGCTAAGAAGACACTTCTAAAGGCCCTCATAAACAGATTGAGAGCAACAAAAGCAGAAGATGAAGCCCAGAGTTGAATATCACTGAAATGATCATGATTGCAATCAATCCTGACAAAGCCAAAGTTAGATTTTCTACAAACTGGATGGACATTTGGTGGGAAAAACAATGTGACAAGTTGCCTGGCACCAGTGGCTCATGCCAATAATCGTAGCTACTAAGGAGGTTGAGATCACAGTTCACAGTTGGAAGCCAGCCCAGGCAGAGGAGTCTATGAGACTCTCTCTCCAATTAAATTATAGAAAATGTTTCAGTGTGCTCCTTCCCTTTAAAACTTGTACAATAATGAGTAGACAAGGCAGGACTTAGTGGCATATATGAAAATAATTAGAAGTATAAATAAGCATGAAGCTCTATGTCTGTGGACAGAAGTACAACTCCAGAAAGAATATGACTGCGATTAGAGGTCCTTAGCAGACAGTATGATATACAGAACTGAAGTTTCTTCTCTGAACAAACTGCAGCTTTATTCAAATCTGGTATTGCAAGCAAGCACTCTAAGAAAAAACAATTCAAACTGCCTAATAATCTAAGGAATTAATCCTAAAAATAAAACATTTATTCTGAAATAGTGTGAAATGCACAGATTTGAGTTCTGGGCCCATCCCTCTGCCAAGCCAGTGCTGGTGCTGGCACAGTGTCCCACAGTTCGTGCACCTAAAGCACACAGAGGTGACCAAGAAGAAATCCTCCAGATGGTGGCAGACAGACGTGGATCACAGGCTGAGCATGGACAGGCCAAAAATGCAGAGAAACATGAGTACCCCACAAAAGATATGCTCACTCGTGCCCACAGAGAAGCTTTTGGGAGGTAGCCTTCCCCCACTGCCAGAGCACAGCGCCATCTCTGACACTGGCATAGGGTCCGACCAGACTGGAATTAAACCCGGCCTGCGGAAAGCCAGGACAAAGGGGACAGCTTTGAAAAGGGCAAGAGGGACGGACCAATGAGAGCCAGCTCCACCCAGCAGCACAACCCCTGCCCAGGTAGGAAGCTCATCCGGGCCACAGTTCACACACTCATGTGAACTCAGCTAGAGGTGCCTGCCCTGCCTGCCTGAATTTCTAAATTAAACGCAAAGTGGAGAGCAGGTACTAGCAGCAAGGAACAACCAGATGGGAGAACAAACAGTTCTCGAGCCAGATAAATGGCCCCATCACAGAGGAAGCCTAATTCCTAGCCCAAAATGGAGCTGAATTCTATAGCCAGCTCTGTTCAGGAGGCTGTCATGGCCATGAGGGAGGAACCACCACAGCCAAGCGGCTCTCAGACAGGTAAACCAGTCCAGAGCCAACCCGCCCTGCTGAGTACACAGGCTCTTCAAAGCCAGGCGATAAAATCACCAGTCACACAGCAGATGGGAGGAGCCTGGGCTCCCAAGACTGTTCACGCCCCACATTTACAGAGGACACCCAAGTTCTATGTGCAAGCTGTGCGAACCACAGAGCCTCAGGATTTCACTGACAGGGGAGGAGGTCAGAGCTGATCCACCCCCTGAAAATTGAAAGCAGGTCAAATCACACAAGCATCAAAATAGTCTACAGACCAATGCAAGGAAACCAGAGAGTGGAGAAAGCCCACCCAAACAAGGAAGACTCCATTGTTTTAAACTTTTTTTTAAACTCTTTTTTCTATTTTTCATCTCTGAGATGTCGTTGATGTTTTGTTTTCCATTTTTGTTTGTTTAAATCATTTTTTTAATTTTCTTTTCCTGGGGGGGATTTTAATTTTTCTGTGTTTTGTGCATTTGTCTTGCATCAAAATATCGAGGCAAAATGGTAAAACAAGAATGAATGCAAAGTAATAACTACAAGGTATGTTGTAAACTAACTGTAAAAATGGAGGGAGTGAAAAATCTAGGAGAAAATGAGGGACGAGGTAGCAAGTTTGATAAGAATGTACTCATTACTTTAGGTATGAAAATGTAACCCCTCTGTACACCAACTTGAAAATAAACATAAATTAAAGAAAGATGCCCTGAGCTCAATATGAGTGCACATATGTATATGGATACTCTCTCTCTCATACACACATACACACACACGCCACACACACACACACACACACAGAGTCATATTTATTTTGAAATAACCAACAGATAGCTTGAGGCTGTGTGGAATAGAAGCAGGAACCCAGGTGATCTCTGCAAATAGTAAACCCGACACAGCAGCCTCTGTGAACTGTCCAGCGGGACATTCCTGCTCATCAACCCAGGGTTCACATCCACAGCAAGATACTGTGCCTCCATGAGTACACATGACATACCTCAGTGTGCACTGACAAAGTTCACCCAGCCCACTATGCAACAGTGAATTTGTCTGCAGAAAGACTTGGGGATTGTGCAGCCTTGTGACTCCAGTGTGTTCATGGACCATGCACACGTACTGTGTAGGAACACTAACAGGTGGATCTTGAGCCCAACCCTGTCATATGGCAGTAGAAGCAATCACAAGGTGGAGGGAAGAGAATTTGTCTTCTACTGTTTTCATCCACCACCACAATACCACAGTGAATGCCTCCAACTAAAGGGACACCCCAGATCCTGATTGTCCTAATCACCCTCTGCTTCCTTTACTCCTAAAGAAACCCACACTGATACCCATCATCTTTACTCACAGGGTATGCTTCAAACAACAGTTCTCACTTGGGACATTATTTGAAAGCATCTGGAAACATGTTTGTTTGTAGAATTACGGATACAACCGGCTCCTAGGTGAAAGCACAGGATGTTGTTACACATACAACAGGACACATGGGACAGCCACCTAAAGGGAGGAATTAGCCAGAGTCTTGACACCACTGTTTTCTTATAGACCCAACTGATTTTTGCAGCCCCTAGGAGAGCTTAGCCAACACCCAAAGTATTTACTAGTAAACATGACTGCAGTACCTAAACAAATCTTTATGAGCGCTGGTGAGGGTCCTTAAAAATAATGGCCAGGAAAAGCTCACTTGCAGAGGCGATCAAAATCTTACAGTTGACCTAACAACTGACAGGCGTCATTTAGCTTCAGGACAACCACCTAATTGGTGTGTCAACAGCTTTCTACAAGGTATCATAATTCTCAGCAGAGAATTTACCAAATTACATATGAAAAGAAAATCAATTACTATTTCTCAAACAAAAATGGGGCGGCTGCTACTTTGGAAGCTGCAAAGAGTAAACCAACTGGAAATTATGAACTCAAATACCCCATCATAATATAGGGTTAAATCCATTAACATTGGGCACAACTGATTATAGACTACATTTTAATACACTTTTAGTTATTTTTGGAGACTTTAATTAGTTTGATACCCAGTTAGTTCTTCCCAAGCCCTTAACAGCCCATTTCTACCTCTAAATAATAAGGCAGGCTTAGTCACAATAAACTTTTCACTAGGTCTCTGGGTTACTGGTCCCAGTTCTGATCTGGGCACTGATCCTGATTTTTAGAGCTGAAGGGTAGCACTCTACCACAGCTGCACTTTCTGCTGTTTTTTTTTGTTTGTTTGTTTCGGTTTTTGTTTTCTTTAGGTGTTCATATGGAAACCAGAATCTCAGTCAATTTCCTCCCCAGGCTAGCTTCCAACTGCAATCCGCACTTTGAGTCTTCTAAATAGATAGGCATTAATCACCAGCACACAGCAATTTAAAAATATTTTCCCTGAGTGGAGGAGCAGCAGAGTCCTAGCTCAGCTCTT